>NW_021822715.1:0-115793 GCF_901001165.1 Salmo trutta
AATATGTCATGTTTTACTCGTACCTCAGCCAGCATTGTGAATGGTTAGGAAATAATATGTCATGTTTTACTCGTACCTCAGCCAGCATTGTGAATGGTGTCTGATGCAGTGACATACTAGACCATGGCAGTAAATCTAATACTTAGGTGTTTTTAGCATGCATGAAAGTCTGGGTGGTTCTGTGGTTCTAAGTTACTGACCTTGGAATACATTTCTGGCCATGCTGGCTGGGTCTGAATCAAAACCAATGTCCACCTGGTACACTGGCAGGGTCTGAATCAAACCCAATGTCCACCTGGTACACTGGCAGGGTCTGAATCAAATCCAATGTCCACCTGGTACACTGGCAGGGTCTGAATCAAACCCAATGTCCACCTGGTACACTGGCAGGGTCTGAATCAAACCCAATGTCCACCTGGCACACTGGCAGGGTCTGAATCAAACCAAATGTCCACCTGGTACACTGACAGGGTCTGAATAAAACCCAATGTCCACCTGGTACACCGACAGGGTCTGAATCAAACCCAATGTCCACCTGGTACACTGACAGGGTCTGAATCAACCCAATGTCCACCTGGTACACTGGCAGGGTCTGAATCAAACCCAATGTCCACCTGGTACACTGGCAGGGTCTGAATCAAACCCAATGTCCACCTGGTACACTGGCAGGCTCTGAATCAAACCCAATGTCCACCTGGTACACTGACAGGGTCTGAATCAACCCAATGTCCACCTGGTACACTGACAGGGTCTGAATCAAACCCAATGTCCACCTGGTACACTGACAGGGTCTGAATCAACCCAATGTTAAGGGGAGGGAAGATTGGTCAAGAGGGTGATAATTATTGTTGTTCTACTCCCTGATTGTTATGCAACAACACTGTTTACAAAAGCTTTGTTAAATCAGCACAACAGTTTTCAGCTGTGCTAACATAATTGCAAAAGGGTTTTCTAATGATCAATTAGCCTTTTAAAATGATAAACTTGGATTAGCTAACACAACGTGGCATTGGAACACAGGAGTGATGGTTGCTGATAATGGGCCTCTGTACACCTATGGAGATATTCCATTAAAAATCAGCCATTTCCAGCTACAATAGAAATTTACAACATTAACAATGTCTACACTGTATTTCTGATCATTTTGATGTTATTTTAATGGACAAAAAAAGTGTGTTTCTTTCAAAAACAAGAACATTTCTAAGTGACTCCAACCTTTTGAACGGTAGTGTTAATCATTTTAGAATAAGGCTGTAATGTAACAAAATGTGGAAAAAGTGAAGGGGTCTGAATACTTTCCGAATGCACTGTATTGTTACACCATGTAGGAGCAGTATAGACCTAGTCTGTTCATACATGATGTATTGTTACACCATGTAGGAGCAGTATAGACCTAGTCTGTTCATTATATACATCTACATGATGTATTGTTACACCATGTAGGATCAGTATAGACCTAGTCTGTTCATTATATACATCTACATGATGTGTTGTTACACCATGTAGGAGCAGTATAGACCTAGACTGTTCATTATATACATCTACATGATGTATTGTTACACCATGTAGGATCAGTATAGACCTAGTCTGTTCATTATACATCTACATGATGTATTGTTACACCATGTAGGAGCAGTATAGACCTAGTCTGTTCATTATATACATCTACATGATGTATTGTTACACCATGTAGGAGCAGTATAGACCTAGTCTGTTCATTATATACATCTACATGATGTATTGTTACACCATGTAGGAGCAGTATAGACCTAGTCTGTTCATTATATACATCTACATGATGTATTGTTACACCATGTAGGAGCAGTATAGACCTAGTCTGTTCATTTATACATCTACATGGTGTATTGTTAGTCCATGTAGGAGCAGTATCGACCGACAGTAGATGGCTACTTATTTAGATGTTGTTTGACTTAATGAAACTGCCTTAAATGTGCTGTAGTAAACATGTTTTATTCGCATTAATCAACCAACACATCCCTGTCTTTGTATGTCTCAATATAATAGTATTATTTAATTAAATCCATGTAAAATAATATTTTCTGAAAATAAAATCTGATCCTCAACTGCGTTTCCCTCCAGTCAGCAGACGGCGATGTGCGTCTTTCAGGCGATGCTGCAGCGTGACGTATAATCTAGTGGACGGTTCTTCATAAACAGCTCGTCAACCACCTCGGTAGCTTGCTAGCCAACATAGCCGAAAGATTCAACCTATTTATACGCTTTCGGTCTATATTACCTACTGTGTTTTAGACACACTTCTGTCGTATCTACTTGTTAACCTATTTAATTTAATATTACGTAATTTTTTATTAGTCAGCTATAGTAGCTGGCTGGTTAAGTTAGCATTAGCCTAGTCGCTAATGATAGCTAGCTAGCTAACATCCCCGAACATGAGCTCCCTAAACTACTCCCCTCTGTTAAAGAAGAGGAGGTCTGCTGGACGGAGAAAGAAGCTCTGGGGCTGAACATTGTCGTGAAAGAGGAGAAGGAAGAGGAGGATGTTACAATACAAAAACAAGTAGAGGGTGAGGCTGTTACAGTGAAAGAAGAAGAGAAAGACGTTACAGTTAAACAAGAGGAAGAAGAGGATGATGCCGTTTTTGGAGTGAAGAAGGAAGGAGAGATTACTGTCACATTGAAAGATGAAGAGGAGGAGACAGGAGATCTGAGTAACACCAGTAAGTACCACCTTCAATTAGTTTTTAACTTTGGATATTCGGAGTTGGCTCGTCAATACCTCTTCAACGGAGGGTCCTGGGATGATGACTGATATGTCTAGAATCAGACGACGTAGAGAACAAGCTACCCCTTGTTTTCTCCGTTCCGTTTCCAAAAAGTGACTTAACATATATTTGAGAAGGGTCTATCTGCTGACCGCAGACTGGGGGCCACGGCATGTAGTGATTTTAATGTAGTGATGTTTTACTACACACCGTGACCCCCAATAGAGCCATGTGAGAGTTGGGTTGGCTACACCAAAGATTATGGATATACTGACAAGATGTCTCTGTCCTAACAAGGGGAGTCGTTGTCCACAAAGCTGCACTGTGGGTTGTCTATCTCCTGCCTATCCTGTCTTTGGATTGGTGGATACATGTTATTATTGTAATCTATTGTTTATATTCTATGAGGGTTGTTGTCGTCAACCGCCTGTATTCAATGGAGAGAGATGCTAAGCTACTAGCATGA
This sequence comes from Salmo trutta, assembly GCF_901001165.1. Classification (NCBI taxonomy): domain Eukaryota; kingdom Metazoa; phylum Chordata; class Actinopteri; order Salmoniformes; family Salmonidae; genus Salmo; species Salmo trutta. The sequence continues at coordinate 3,211 of NW_021822715.1, forward strand.
ATATGCATAGCGATCTGGAGACAACTCCTATAGTGTTTTATCAAAGTTGTCGGTATGTCACGTGTCCACATAACAACTTAATCATTACGAAACTTCTGTTAGATCAAGTTAACCTCACGTAGCAAATAAGCCATTCATTTTGTTGTTGACCAAATTCAACACTTTCCACATTGGGTTGATAATTGTTTCCACTTGGATACAACCTACTGTAGCCTACTGGCATGACCTAGAGAGTTACATCCTACTGTAACCTACTGGCATGACCTAGAGAGATACAACCTACTGTAACCTACTGGCATGTCCTAGAGAGTTACAACCTACTGTAACCTACTGGCATGACCTAGAGTTACAACCTACTGTAACCTACTGGCATGACCTAGAGAGATACAACCTACTGTAGCCCACTGGCATGACCAAGAGAGATACAACCTACTGTAACCTACTGGCATGACCTAGAGAGATACAACCTACTGTAACCTACTGGCATGACCTAGAGAGATACAACCTACTGTAACCTACTGGCATGACCTAGAGAGATACAACCTACTGTAACCTACTGGCATGACCTAGAGAGTTACAACCGACTGTAACCTACTGGCATGACCTAGAGAGTTACAACCTACTGTAACCTACTGTCATGACCTAGAGAGATACAACCTACTGTAACCTACTGGCATGACCTAGAGTTACAACCTACTGTTACCTACTGGCATGACCTAGAGAGTTACAACCTACTGGCATGACCTAGAGAGATACAATCTACTGTAACCTACTGGCATGACCTAGAGAGATACAACCTACTGTAGCCTACTGGCATGACCTAGAGAGTTACAACCTACTGTCATGACCTAGAGAGGTACAACCTACTGTAACCTACTGGCATGACCTAGAGAGATACAACCTACTGTAGCCTACTGGCATGACCTAGAGAGTTACAACCTACTGTAACCTACTGGCATGACCTAGAGAGATACAACCTACTGTAACCTACTGGCATGACCTAGAGAGATACAACCTACTGTAACCTACTGGCATGACCTAGAGAGATACAACCTACTGTAGCCTACTGGCATGACCTAGAGAGTTACAACCTACTGGCATGACCTAGAGAGATACAACCTACTGTAGCCTACTGGCATGACCTAGAGAGTTACAACCTACTGTAGCCTACTGGCATGACCTAGAGAGATACAACCTACTGTAGCCTACTGGCATGACCTAGAGAGTTACAACCTACTGTAGCCTACTGGCATGACCTAGAGAGTTACAACCTACTGTAACCTACTGGCATGACCTAGAGAGATACAACATACTGTAGCCTACTGGCATGACCTAGAGAGTTACAACCTACTGTAGCCTACTGGCATGATCTAGAGAGTTACAACCTACTGTAACCTACTGGCATGACCTAGAGAGATACAACCACTGGTAATTCACATGTTCAACTATCATCAGCTGATCCAGGATATCATTTCTCTGAATGACAGTCACATGACAAACATCATGACATGCAACAACAACCAAAGTGCTTCTTCATTCATTACTCTGGTAAAGACAGTTATGCCGTGCTCCACGTTGGATCCAACATCCCAAACAAATTGATGTTTATAATGTGTTATTGTCTACTTGATTTACAGTAGGGTCTTATTAGTCTGTCTGGACACAGAGATACTTAGCTCATCATGTGTAGAGAACTGTTCCTTGATGGATAGGCTATTGTACAACACACAGAGCTATTTTCCTTTATTCAGGACATTTAGAATGACATCACATTACAGAGTAGCCTAGTGGGATTATTCACAAAATTATCAGGTTATGAAATGTCATGACAAAGACATTTTAGTTTCCTTGTTTCACCTGAAATATGAAATATATAGTCCTAGGTCTATGTTGTTGTTAGGTGAAGTTATGGGTCCTACAGTAGGTCTATGTTATTGTTAGGTGAAGTTATGGGTCCTACAGTAGGTCTATGTTATTGTTAGGGGAAGTTATGGGTCCTACAGTAGGTCTATGTTGTTGTTAGGTGAAGTTATGGGTCCTACAGTGGGTCTATGTTGTTTTTAGGTGAAGTTATGGGCCAATTTGTTAAACACTTAGTGTACAAATCCTCATTGTCAGGCTGATGGCAAAGCTAGCCAAATAACATTTTACTGGTAGAAATGTTTTTTAAGTATAAAGCAGTTGATTTGCAACAATAAAACAAACATTTTATTAAGCAGGACATTCAAACGAGCCTTACAGTTATAATCCAAAATAGTGTGAAATGCACTCATAAGCAACCTGGAAATGCATTCAGCCTATGAGAACTCCCCTGAGTTTCCCCCACAGTGGTGAATTAGTGAATACACACAGAGCTTAATGTGAGTTTCCTTGAGTAGCACTCCTGATCTTGCGCTGTAATATTCAGAATACATTGTGAAAAACGAAAATCTTCGCTCACCATTTTTGCTCCAGGCAGATATACTACATCCATAACTAGTGGTTTCCTCATTACCAGATATACTACATCCATAACTAGTGGTTTCCTCATTACCAGATATACTACATCCATAACTAGTGGTTTCCTCATTACCAGATATACTACATCCATAACTAGTGGTTTCCTCATTACCAGATATACTACATCCATAACTAGTGGTTTCCTCATTACCAGATATACTACATCCATAACTAGTGGTTTCCTCATTACCAGATATACTACATCCATAACTAGTGGTTTCCTCATTACCAGATATACTACATCCATAACTAGCGGTTTCCTCATTAGCAGGGAGATTGCAACCAAATTGAGTGAACATCGCCCTCGTGCCGCAATTTTAGCAAACACAGAAAGGGGCCTATATTGGAGACCAAAAGCCATCTGGCACACTGCTTAGGAGAGAAACATTAATAACTTATTTCTAGCCTACATTCATCGATGTTGCTTCTAATGTGAAAACAAGATAATATGACTATTGTTGCTCACTTGACTGTCTTAAACCTGTTGAGGACAGACGTTCTGCTAGCGGAACCCCTAGCCAACAGCCAATGGAATCGCATGGCGCAAAATACAAAAACAACAAAATACAACAATTCAATTTTCTCAAACAATCAACTATTTTATACCATTTTAAAGATATACTTCTCCTTGATGTAACCACATTGTCTGATTTCAAAAGGCTTTACAGTGAAAGCAAAACATTAGATTATGTTAGGAGAGTACATGGAAAATGGCTGTGTGATTATTTTTGTCTAAGGAAGGACATGTGTCAATAAAACCCAAAACACAGCGAAATGAAGCACTAACCTTTGACGATCTTCATCAGATGACACTCCTAGGACATTATGTTATACAATACATGTATGTTTTTGTTCGATAACGTTCATATTTATATCCAAAAACAGCATTTTACATTGGCGCGTGATGTTCAGAAAATGTATTTCCCACCAAAAACTTACGGTGAATTTACAAAAATACTCATCATTAAACGTTGACAAAATACATAACAATTATTTTAAGAATTATAGATAGACTACTCCTTTATCCAACCGCTGTCTCAGATTTTAAAATAGCTTTACGGAGAAAGCACATTTTTCAATATTCTGAGTACATAGCTCGCCATCACAGCGAGCTATTCAGACACCAGCCAAGTTCGGGGCAACCTAAACTCAGAATTAGTATTAGAAATATTGTATTACCTTTGCTGATCTTCATCAGAATGCACTCCCAGGACTGCTACTTCCACAAGAAATTTTGTTTTTGTTCGAAATAATCAATGTTTATGTCCAAATACCTCCGTTATGTTCGTGCGTTCAGGTCACTAGCCAAAGGCTAACGCCCGAGCGCAATTAGAGACACAAAAAGTCTAAATGTTCCATTACTGTACTTAGAAGTATGTCAAACGCTGTTTAAAATCAATCTTTATGGTATTTTTAAGGTAGAAATGCGATAATATTCAAACCGGACAATAGCATATTCATTCAACGAGAAAAAGAAGGAACAGCGTGACCGCGCATATCCAATCCCTTTGTTGCCAGGCAGGCTACTCAGTAACTGAGCTCCTATAATCTGCCCAGTGACAGGAGAAGGCTCAAACCACTTTCTGAAGGCTTTAGACAGCCAATGGAAGCCTTAGAAAGTGCAACGTAACCCCACAGATACTGTAGTTTCTAAAGGGACTAGAAAGAACTACATTTCTCAGATCCTCCACTTCCTGGTTGACTGTTTCTCAGGCTTTAGACAGCCAATGGAAGCCTTAGAAAGTGCAACGTAACCCCACAGATACTGTAGTTTCTAAAGGGACTAGAAAGAACTACATTTCTCAGATCCTCCACTTCCTGGTTGACTGTTTCTCAGGTTTTAGACAGCCAATGGAAGCCTTAGAAAGTGCAACGTGACCCCACAGATACTGTAGTTTCGAAAGGGACTAGAAAGAACTACATTTCTCAGATCCTCCACTTCCTGGTTGACTGTTTCTCAGGTTTTAGACAGCCAATGGAAGCCTTAGAAAGTGCAACGTGACCCCACAGATACTGTAGTTTCGAAAGGGACTAGAAAGAACTACATTTCTCAAATCCTCCACTTCCTGGTTGACTGTTTCTCAGGTTTTTGCCTGCCATATGAGTTCTGTTATACTCACAGACACCATTCAAACTTCAGAGTGTTTTCTATCGAAATCTACTAATAATATGCATATTCTAGTTTCTGGGCAAGAGTAGTAACCAGTTTATATCGGGTACGTTTTTTTCATCCGGCCATGAAAACACTGCCCCCTATCCACAACAGGTTTTAAGACAATTGTCAAACAATTTTAACATTCATTAAAGACTTCAGTTGTTCTACAGCATCGTGGGTACGCTCTGGGTATCACCTTTTGCAGTGGATTTCTGTTGTTGTGGGCCTTTAATCATCTGTCTGACTTTGTTGTTCACACAGGAGAGAGACGTGACTATCGTGGATCCTCTGGGGAGCCTCAACAACATCATGATGCTGACGAGGCAGAGAAGAGTCTCTCCACATCAGAACACCTCAAGAAACACCAGCGGAGACCCACAGGGAAGAAATCTCACCGCTGCTCTGACTGTGGGAAGAGATTCACCTCCTCAGCAGGCATTAAAATTCATCAGAGAATCCACACAGGAGAGAAATCATATAGCTGTGATCTATGTGGGAAGAGTTTTACTACATCTAGCCATCTGACTGTACACCAGAGAACACACACAGGAGAGAAACATTATAGCTGTGATCAATGTGAGAAGAGTTTTACTACATCTAGCCATCTGACTGTACACCAGAGAACGCACACAGGAGAGAAATATTTTAGCTGTGCTCAATGCGGGAAGAGTTTTACTACATCTAGTCATCTGGCTGTACACCAGAGAACACACAGGAGAGAAACCTTTTAGCTGTAATCAGTGTGGGAAGAGATACTCTGATAAAAGAAATCTGATTACACATCAGAAAATACATTGTCAGAACAGAAATGACAAGATGATGCTATAATGCAGTTATTGCATCAGAATTGGAGGTTGTTAGATGGGTTCTTAGAACTCTCATCTGTGTGTTTAACAGGAGATTTAACACAGTGGATTTATTTTTTTTACAAAAAGTGACAAACAAAAGACTTGTTACACTTATCGCGTTGGACTTGAATCAAAATGTATCTGGCTGTTTTCTACAAGTTGTCCTCTAACCAGGGATGTAAACATTATTCCCAGATTCCGTGTGGTTTTTGAGCTGTTAGTTTTAACAGGACGTGCAACCTCATCTCCTGTCGTACAACTGATTTCAACATGATATCGATGAGTGATGACATAAGTGTTGCGTTCCTTTGTTTAGTGACCCCTAAATTTAAATGCATCACTCCAAAATGTAGCTGACTGTCTTCTGCAGGTTGTGTTCTAACCAGTGAGGTAAAATATATCTCCCATTTCCATGTGTTTTTTTAGTTGTGTTAGTTTCAACATCACGTACAACCTGATTTCCCCCCTAATCGATATCAGTGATTTATTGCTACTTGTCAAAACAACAGTGTTTTTGGTGCTTGTGCAGTTTATAAGGTGCTTGTTTAAATAAATACAAGTAATATGATTATTGTGGCAGATGTATGTGTACATAGCACATTTTATGTTTAGGTTTTCAATATATCACAAACTGTTTCTGCATATTGGTTATTGATTTGGACACGTTAAAACTGTGTTTTGACATTGGGGCTATCCCACCTAGCAAAATATGTTGTTTTGCTAAAATACTCAAACAACTTCATTTCAACGTAAAACATACATGAAGGAGTTGTTTCATGATATCAATGAAATATCCCACTTAGCAAAATGTAATTGAAAAGATGTTGAAAATAAGACTAAATAAGACCAATATACATTCGGTTGAAAGTGAAAATTGAGATGTTTTTCTGGTTGTTTTTTTCAATGACTTGAAAACAGCTTCATTTCAACGTACTTGCAGCCTATACACATGGACACAGTATAATAAATTGGTCTATAATCAATTTTATTAACAATCATACATCACTCCAGTATTTATTTACAACATCCAAATGCTAATTGTCTTTATTCCACTACTGAAGAAGCATGACTCAAATCACCTCATATTTCAAACATTCAGCCTGACAAAAGATACATTTTTATTATTTCATGCCTCACCATTAAGTAAATTATTGCCAACAGATATTAACAAAGGGGTGTATATTTCGTTTTGATATTTCATATTTACAATTCATTTAACATTTAGTAATAATTATTAATTATGCAACCGACTGACAATTTTTGGGTACAATTATATTGACATTGTTGCCCTGCTTTTAGAATATCTGGGTTCATTCTCAGATGTGCCAAACCAAATGTACTAGAGCATGACATTGGGGACTGGTCCCTGATCCAACAACATGCCTATCTAGTGAACCCTGAAAAGAGAGAGAAGCTCTGCAGTGAGGTGGAAAGTTACTACGATATTGCAGGAGTTTCCTCTTGAAATCAGACATGTCCATGATAAGGACAACTTGGTTGCTGATTGTCTCAAGGGTGGGCAGTCAAAAAGATTTGTGTTTTGTCAGTGCATTACAATTTATTTTGACTGCACGTTTTTCCGTATTGGAGATGAGTTTTGTTTGGGTTCCGAGGGGATGAGAGTTCAAGAAGCTAGTGAGTTTTAGGAAGACGAGAGTTCTAGAAGCTAGTGAGTTTTAGGAAGATGAGAGTTCTAGAAGCTAGTGAGTTTTAGGAAGATGAGAGTTCTAGAAGCTAGTGAGTTTTAGGAAGATGAGAGTTCTAGAAGCTAGTCAGTTTTAGGAAGATGAGTGTTCTAGAAGCTAGTGAGTTTTAGGAAGATGAGAGTTCTAGAAGCTAGTGAGTTTTAGGATTCTATAGTAAGAAAAAGGATACAAAAATATTTTGATTATATATTATTATTTAGAAATGTGTTTTTCTTGTTTTTAATTGTTGACACTTCTCGCTCGTTAGCACGTATAGCCCGTTAGCACGTTTAGCTCGTTAGCCCGTTTAGCTCGTTAGCCCGTCTAGCTCGTTAGCACGTTTAGCTCGTTAGCCCGTTTAGCTCGTTAGCCCGTCTAGCTCGTTAGCACGTCTAGCTCGTTAGCACGTCTAGCTCGTTAGCCCATATAGCTCGTTAGCACGTCTAGCTCGTTAGCCCGTATAGCTCGTTAGCGCGTCTAGCTCGTTAGCGCGTATAGCTCGTTAGCACGTATAGCCCGTTAGCACGTTAGCTCGTTAGTGAGCCCGTTTAGCTGCGTTAGCCCCGTTCTAGCTCGTTAGCACGTCTAGCTCGTTAGCACGTCTAGCTCGTTAGCCCATATAGCTCGTTAGCACGTCTAGCTCGTTAGCCGTATAGCTCGTTAGCGCGTCTATGCTCGTTAGCGCGTATAGCTCGTTAGCACGTATAGCCCGTTAGCCCGTCTAGCTCGTTAGCACGTCTAGCTCGTTAGCCCGTCTAGCTCGTTAGCCCGTATAGCTCGTTAGCACGTCTCGCTCGTTAGCACGTATAACCCGTTAGCCTGTCTAGCTCGTTAGCACGTCTCGCTCGTTAGCATTGTATAGCCCGTTAGCACGTCTCGCTCGTTAGCACGTCTCGCTCGTTAGCACGTATAGGCCCGTCTAGCTCGTTAGCACGTCTAGCTCGTTAGCCCGTCTAGCTCGTTAGCCCGTCTAGCTCGTTAGCACGTCTAGCTCGTTAGCCCGTCTAGCTCGTTAGCCCGTCTAGCTCGTTAGCACGTCTAGCTCGTTAGCCCGTCTAGCTCGTTAGCCCGGCTAGCTCGTTCGCACGTCTAGCTCGTTAGCCCGTCTAGCTCCGTACAGCACGTCTAGCTCGTTAGCACGTCTAGCTAAGTCAGCACGTCTAGCTCGTTGCCACGTAGACGCACTGATTGTTGGGAAGGTGTTACAGGCTTTGGTTTTGCATTTGTTTTGAGGTTGGACGTTAGCACGTCTAGCTCGTTAGCCGTCTAGCTCGTTAGCAGTCTAGCTCCGTTAGCACGTCTAGCTCGTTAGCACGTCTAGCCGTTAGCACGTCTAGCTCGTTAGCACGTAGGACGCACTGATTGGTGTCACCTCGTTAGTCAGTATGTGTTCACCTGTGCTGGCTTGTCCATCTCGTTAGTGGGAAGGTGTTTCACCTGAGCTGGTTCCAGGTTCTATTAAGAGTGTCTGGCCCAGTGCTCCCAGTGTCTTGATACATGTGGAGAGTCAACACCTTTAGTTGTTCCACCTTTTTGGTTTGCTTCCTGTCTTTAAGTTTGGTGTGGGTTTTTCTTTTGTTTCCTCTTCTTGGGCAGAATTTAGTGGGTCTCCTGGTGGGTGTCTTTTAAGTCCCAGTGTTGTTACTAGTCAACTTCCAGTGGACACCCCCATAGTGTCTTTCAGAGACCCTCCCTAAAAAACAAGTTATATTTTGGGTTGGATATTGCATCCAATTAATATTTTAATCAATGGCATTTCCTTAGAATGTTCATTAGTCTTTCAGTTGTTAATCTTCTGTTTGTTGTGTACTAAATATTTCTGTTTATTTTCATTTTTTTGGTTTTTTTTTGTGAAACCCATTGTGTTGCATCCATGTCTGAAAGGTGCTGTATAAATAAAGCTTGATTTGATTTCAACAAATAACCAATGCTGACCAATCAACAGGACTCCTGGTCCCTCTTAGTATGAAAACCAGATTCAATCCCACTTTTCCAGCCTGCTGAAGGCGTGGTGGAGTGGTAAACACCACCCAGGCTCTACCAGGGGCTTGAAAAGGTCTCCCACAGCTCTGATTGATATCAAGTTCTGTGGCCTTGCCGTTCCATTTCTTGACTGCTCCTGCAACACAGAAACACATTTAGTCATATTATATAAAACACTCAAAGTAATGGATATGGAGCATCTATGGCCTCAGTTACACCTGGCACCTTAATGTGACTTCTGTCATCTGATCACTCCAAGCTGCATTAGGTTCAGATCTACCAGGATGGCCTTTGACAGTCTGGACGCAAGTCAGGCCACTGAATATAAATAAGCAACGTAAAGAGATGGGTGTGAATGAGGGGAAAAGTAACATTCTACACAAATTACCTTCATAATAACAAAGAACAAATTGCATGTGCCTGAGGGGAAATTAACTTTCCTTCTGACAAATAGGTGAGAAATTACACCAATATCAGTTAGACAACTTGCACTGCTGCTGAAAACATCTCCACAGCATGACGGTGCCACCACCATGCTTCACCGTAGGGATGGTACTAATTTTCCTCCAGACGTGACACATGACATTCAGGCCAAAGAGTTCAATCTTGGTTTAATCGACCAGAGAATCTTGTTTCTCATGGTTCTGAGAGTCCTTTAGGTGCCTTTTGGCAAACTCCAAGTGGGCTGTCATGTGCCTTTTACTGAGGAGTAGCTTCTGTCTGGCCTCTACCATAAAGGCCTGATTGGTGGAGTACTGCAGTGATGATAATCCTTTGGAAGGTTCTCCACAGATGAACTCTGGAGCTCTGTCAGAGTGACCATCGAGTTTTGGTCACCTCCCTGACGAAGACCCTTCTCTCCCGATTGCTCAGTTTGGCCGGGCAGCCAGCTCTAGGAAGAGTCTTGGTGGTTCCAAACTTATTCCATTTAAGAATGATGGAGGCCACTGTGTTCTTGAGGACCTTCAATGCTGCAGACATTTTTTTGGTGCCCTTCCCAGATCTGTGACTCGACACAATCCTGTCTCAGAGCTCTACGGACAATCCTTTGACCTCATAGCTTGGTTTTAGCTCTGACATAAACTGTGGGACCTTATATAGACAGGTGTGTGCCTTTCCAAATCATGTCAATCAATTGAATTACCACAAGTGGACTCGAATCAAGGTTGTAGGAACATCTCAAGGATGATCAATGGAAACAGGATGCACCTGAGCTCAATTTCGAGTCTCATAGCAAAGAGCACTTAAGTAAATACATTTGCAAAAATTTCTAAAAACCTGTTTTGGGTTTGTCTTTGTGGGGTATTGTGATGTCATTATGGGGTATTGTGAAGTATTGTATGTGGATGATGAGGGCAAAAAATTATACAATTTTATAATAAGGCTGTAACGTAAGAAAATGTGGAAAACGTGAAGGTGTCTGAATACTTTGCGAATGCACTGTATATCGCTGGCAGAGTTTTCTACCATTGGCAAATTTGTACACAGTCATGTGGTACGTGGTATAGAAAAGTCCAATCTTAGGAGAGTACATGGGAGGCACTATACTGTGTGTCTGCAGGTGTCTATCTGGTCAAAACCACTGATACAGGTGCCCCTCCACCCTCTGGTGGGATGGATCATGTCTACAGAGAAACCTAGATTCAAACACTTAGATTTGTGTGTATTGGGTATATGTTGTGTAATTGTTAGATATTACTGCACTGTCGGAGCTAGAAACACAAGTATTTCGCGACACCCGCAATAACATCTGCTAAACACTTGTATGTGACCAATATAATGTGATTTTGATTTGAAATAAACGTCCTATTTATCAAAGGTGCTTTTGGCTGGGGTCGAGATGACTCCAAATGATTTGAATTAGTTAAAAGTCCATATTGATACAGAAACACTAAACCATGATTTACATTTAATAAGAACCAGTTGATTGACAAAGTCATGAAAAATTGGAAGAATTGATAAACCACAGTTTGGCTATGATAAAAGATATGCCTCTGGGGTCGAAATGATCCATGTCAGACGTTTGTTTTTAAATTCATACTCATTAAAAACGAATCAATAACACATGCTTCTCTTTGAACGACCTTAATGTAATATTAATCTTCTCTGAAATAAATGAAAAATAAACGTTTGGTTCCTCAACTGCGTTGCCCTCCAGTCAGCAGATGGCGATGTGCGTCTTTTAGGTTCAGGCGATGCTGCCAGTGTGACGTATAATCTAGTGGACGGGACGCTCCTTCAACAACACCAGCTAGTCAGACACCTCGGTAGCAAACATAGCTACAACATTCACGCTCTTTACACTGGTTTGGTGTATATTAGTCGCTGTGTATTAAACACACTTCTGTTGTATGTACTTGTTGGCCCATTTAATTATATATTTACGTTGTTTGTCAGCTAGCTGGTTTGCTAAGTTAGCTTAGAACTAGGCTAGTCGCTAATGCTAGCTAGCTAACATCCCCGACCATGAGTTCACTAAGCTACTCTCCTCCTACAGTAAAACAAGAAGTAGAGGCTGAGGCTGTTACCGTGAAAGAAGAGAAAGACGTTTCAGTTAAAGAAGAGGAGGATTCCGTTTTTGGAGTGACAAAGGAGGAGGAAAAATGGATTTTCTGGGCCTCGGTTTCCCAAACGCATCTTCAGGCACCCAATGGTTCTAACGATGAACGGGCCCCTGATTAACACTAGTAAGTACTGTCTTAAAAACAGAGGCACAAACTCTGCAGTTGTTGAACAGATGTGTGGTGTTAAAGGGGAAATCTGCAATTGCTACATCCATGTTTGGACTTTTAAATTATTAATTTATAGCCATTGATTTTTTGAAGAATATAACACATGCCTCATGAGCTTAGTTCAACTGTTGTACCCCATCAGAACCCCTAATAAGCTTTTTTTACTCTGTTTAGAAACAATGTAAATCTACACTGTATAGCCTCAACATGGTTTAAACTATAATGTTGATATCATTGATGGTCAGTCCTTGTATCCATAGGTCTGTCTATGAATTAGAGACCAGTTACATTTCTCCAGCCCCATCCATCATCTTATAACCAAAACAGTGGTGGAATTACAGCTTTGTCATTGTTTCAACTGCAAATTGGTTGATTGATTGTTGTGTGGCTTTTTAAAGGGACAACCTAGGATTTAAACAACAACAAATGGCTGCCCAGAGACTTGGTTTGGTAAACAGTTGAGGGATGGGGCTGGAGAAATGTAACCACTCTCAAATTCATAGAGAAGCTATTGTATCAACCCTGACCCAAAACCTAGCGACCTCGTCAAGAAGTTCAAATCAAAATCAAATTTATTTATTATAGCCCTTCTTACATCAGCTGATATCTCAAAGTGCTGTACAGAAACCCAGGCCTAAAACCCCAACAGCAAGCAATGCAGGTGTAGAAGCACGGTGGCTAGGAAAAACGCCCTAGAAAGGCCAAAACCTAGGAAGAAACCTAGAGAGGAACCAGGCTATGAATGGTGGCCAGTCCTCTTCTGGCTTTGCCAGGGTGGAGATTAACAGAACATGGCCAAGATGTTCAAATGTTCATAAATGACCAGCATGGTCAAATAATAATAATCATAGTAGTTGTCGAGGGTGCAACAAGTCAGCAACTCAAGAGTAAGTGTCAGTTGGCTTTTTCATAGCCGATCTTTGAGAGTATCTCTACCGCTCCTGCTGTCTCTAGAGAGTTGAAAACAGCAGGTCTGGGACAGGTAGCACGTCCAGTGAACAGGTCAGGGTTCCAGCAGGTCTGGGACAGCAGGTCTGGGACAGGTAGCACGTCCGGTGAACAGGTCAGGGTTCCATAGCCGCAGGCAGAACAGTTGAAACTGGAGCAGCAGCACGACCAGGTGGACTGGGGACAGCAAGGAGTCATCATGCCAGGTAGTCCTGAGGCATGGTCCTAGGGCTCAGGTCCTCAGAATGAGAGAATTAGAGAGAGCATATTTAAATTCACACAGGACACCGGATAAGACGAGAAATACTCCAGATGTAACAGACTGACTCTAGCCCCCCGCCACATAAACTACTGCAGCATAAATACTGGAGGCTGAGATAGGAGGGGTCAGGAGACACTGTGGCCCTGTGGCCCCATCCAGTTCAGACATCTTGGCATAACAATTATAAGGTGTTGACTTGACAGTCGCTGGACCCAGGTTTGAGTCCAGCTCAGGGCTACCCCCTGAATTGACTACACTATGAATACAAGGACTGGCCATCCATGATGTCATAATGACAGTTTAAGCAGGTTTCTAGGCTATATAGTATATTCTAGAATTCATCCATGATGTCATAATGATAGTTTAACCAGGTTTCTAGGCTATATAGTGTATTCTATAATTCATCCATGATGTCATAATGATAGTTTAACCAGGTTTCTAGGCTATATAGTATATTCTAGAATTCATCCATGATGTCATAATGATAGTTTAACCAGGTTTCTAGGCTATATAGTATATTCTAGAATTGCCAGTGTAGATTTCCTGTGGGGTGCAAATTATTAGAGCTGTTGATAAGTCATTGTATAATTTTCAGTATTTTTGTTTTCATGCCATTACATCAATATAGCCCAACCAGAGGAATAAACTCTTCCTGAACAACCACGTCCTGCTGGCCTTCATAAATTCTGACGTTGCTGGTAATAGGCTTCGACACAAGCAGTTGGCAACCTACATTTGGAGTGCAAATTTATCTTACCATTTCTACTGATCTGGTGCCAGTTATGATTTCAATATGCACATTTTACTGGAACAGTTTAATTTAATTTATAATAGTATCTCAAAATCATTGTCTGTGATTAATCTACATTCTATCTAAATCTAAATGAAAATTATACAAATCTAAAAGTAACTTTTATTGCCAACTGTAAAAAATTGCCTACATAAAGCCTGCAGGTAGAAAATATCCTCTGCTATTATTCTGACATTTCACATTCTTAAAATAAAGTGATGATCCTAACTGACCTAAGACAGGGAATTTTTGCTAGGGTTAGTTGTCAGGAATTGTGAAAAACTGAGTTTAAATGTATTTGGCTAAAGTGTATGTAAACGTCCGACTTCAACTGTATATTGCTGTTCACTGGACCCTATGATCACTTGGCTACATAGCTGATGCCTGCTGGACTGTTCATTAATCACGGTACTCCATTTTGTTTATTTTGTTTATCTGTCGGCCCCAGCCTCGAACTCAGGCTCTGTGTGTAGTTAACTGACCCACTCTGCCCATTCATCACCATTTTACCTGTTGTTGTTGTCTTAGCTGATTAACTGTTGTCTTACCTGTTGTTGTCTTAGCTAGCTCTCCCAATCACACCTGTGATTGCTTTATGCCTCGCTTTATCTCTCTAATGTCAATATGCCTTGTATACTGTTGTTTAGGGTAGTTATGCTTTATTTTACTGCGGGAGCCCCTAGTCCCACTCAACATGCCTCAGAGAGCTCTTTGTGTCCCACCTCCCACATGCAGTGACCTCTGTGGTGGTTCATTTCTTTACTATCAATGAGGAGAGACAAACTTCACACAAGTCAGAGTTATACTTAAACTAAATCTTTAATAATAAGAGCTTTGCAATAGCAACGACTTATCAACGATTCAACCATTTTCTAATGATCCGTTGAGAGTGGCAAAACAAAAGTACAAAGATCTTTTATAGCCAAGATACACCCCTTTCAACCTACATGACGAACAACAGATACATAGAATGGTCACAAGGTTAACATTTGTATGAAAGATATCTATAATACATAGCAGACAGCATCTGCTGTGTCAACAGTTTTCATTGTATAGACCAGTGTCTGGTCCTCCTACTCCAAACTGGAACCGTCTCTTCCTGGTACGGTATAGAATAGAACCATTAACCCATGTTCTCTGGATGCTCTTTAGGCTTTATTACCCAAAGACATCGTAAATCTCCTCTGTCAGTGTTATCTCATAGAGGCCCATCCTCAGTAGAACACACACACACAATAGTTAACAGAATACTCTATTCTGTCAAATAAAACAAGCATTATAAGCATTATAACATAATCTTGCAATTTCCCTGACACATCACCTAGCATAACTGTTGCCTCCAGAGATGCAACCTCTCTTATCGTCACTCAATGCCTAGGTTTACCTCCACTGTACCCGCACCCTACCATACCCCTGTCTGTACATTATGCCTTGAATCTATCCTACCACGCCCAGAAATCTGCTCCTTTTATTCTCTGTTCACAAAGCACTAGACGACCAGTTCTGATACCCTTTAGCCGTACCCTCATCCTACTCCTCTGTTCCTCGGGTGATGTAGAGGTTAAGCCAGGCCCTGTGTGTCCCCCAGGGCTCTCATTTGTTGACTTCTGTAACCGTAAAAGCTTTGGTTTCATGCATGTTAACATCAGAAGCCTCCTCCCTAAGTTTGTTTGACTCACTGCTTTAGCACACTCCGCCAACCTTGATGTCCTTGCCGTGTCTGAATCCTGGCTTTGGAAGGCCACCAAAAATTCTGAAATTTCCATCCCCAACTACAACATTTTCCATCAAGATAGATAGAACTGCCAAAGGGGGAGGAGTTGCAATCTACTAGAGAGATGGCCTGCAAAGTTCTGTCATACTTTCCAGGTCTATGCCCAAACAGTTTGAGCTTCTAATTTTAAAAATGAATCTCTCCAGAAATAAGTCTCTAACTGTTGCCACCTGTTACAGACCCCCCTCAGCTCCCAGCTGTGCCCTGGACACCATATGTGAATTGATTGCCCCCATCTATCTTCAGAGTTCATTCTGTTAGGTGACCTAAACTGGGATGCCTGGTTGTTCTTTAAAAGTAATTTCCTCACCACCTTAAATAAGCATGCCCCTTTCAAAAATTGTAAAACTAAGAACAGATATAGCCCTTGGTTCACTCCAGACCTGACTGCCCTCAACCAGCACAAAACATCCTGTTGCGTACTGTACTAGCATCGAATAGTCCCCACGATATGCAACCTTTCAGAGAAGTCGGGAACCAATACACACAGTCAGTTAGGAAAGCAAAAGCTAGCTTTTACAAACAGAAATTTGCATCCTGTAGCTTTAACTCCAAAAAGTTTTGGGACACTGTAAAGTCCATGGAGAATAAGAGCACCTCATCCCAGCTGCCCACTGCACTGAGGCTAGGAAATACTGTCACCACCAATAAATCCACTATAATCGAGAATTTCAACAAGCATTTCTCTACAGCTGGACATGCTTTCCTCCTGGCTACCCCAACCCCGGCCAACAGCTCCCCACCTCCCACAGCTACTTGCCCAAACCTCCACAGCTCCTCCTTCATCCAAATCCAGATAGCTGATGTTATGAAAGAGCTGCAAAACCTGGACCCGTACAAATCAGCTGGGCTAGACAATCTGGACCCTCTCTTTCTAAAATTATCCGCCGCCATTGTGGCAACCCCATTACTAGTCTGTTCAACCTCTCTTTCGTATCATCCGAGATTCCTAAAGATTGGAACGCTTCCGCGGTCATCCCCCTCTTCAAAGGGGGTGACACTCTAGACCCACACTGTTACAGACCTATATCCATCCTGCCCTGCCTTTCTAAAGTCTTCGAAAGCCAAGTTAACTAACAGATCACTGACCATTTTGAATCCCACCGTACCTTCTCCGCTGTGCAATCCAGTTTCCGAGCTGGTCACCGGTGCACCTCAGCCACGCTCAAGGTACTAAACTATATCATAACCGCCATCGATAAAAGACAGTACTGTGCAGCCGTCTTCATCAACCTGGCCAAGGCTTTCGACTCTGTTAATCACTGTATTCTTATCGGCAGACTCAACAGCCTTGGTTTCTCAAATGACTGACTCACCTGGTTCTCACCTGGTGAGCCTGTTGTCCGGACCTCTGGCAGTCTCTATGGGGGTACCACAGGGTTCAATTCTCGAGCCGACTCTTTTCTCTGTATATACCAACGATATTGCTCTTGCTGCGGGTGATTCTATGATCCACCTTTACGCAGACGACACCATTCTGTATACATCTGGCCCTTCTTTGGACAATGTGTTAACAAACCTCCAACCGAGCTTCAATGCCATACAACACTCCTTCCGTGGTCTCCAACTGCTCTTAAACGCTAGTAAAACTAAATGTATGCTCTTCAACCGATCGCTGCCCGCACCGCCCGTCCAGCATCACTACTCTGGACGGTTCTGACTTAGAATATGTGGACAACTGTAAATACCTAGATGTCTGGCTAGACTGTAAACTCTCCTTCCAGACTAATGTTAAGCATTTCCAATCCAAAATGTAATCTAGAATCGGCTTCCTATTTCGCAACAAAGCCTCCTTCACTCACGCTGCCAAACATACCTTCGTAAAACTGACTATCCTACGGATCCTTGACTTCGGCAATGTCATTTTCAAAATAGCCTCCAACACTCTACTCAGCAAACTAGAATGCAGTCTATCACAGTGCCATCCATTTTGTCACCAAAGCCCCATATAGCACCCACCACTGCGACCTGTATGCTCTCTTCGGCTGGCCCTCGCTACATATTCGTCGCCAAACCCACTGGCTCCAGGTCATCTATAAGTCTTCGCTAGGCCGCCTCACTCAGCTCACTGGTCACCATAGCAACACCCACCCATAGCACGCGCTCCAGGAGGTATATCTCAGTGGTCATCCCCAAAGCCAACACCTACATTGGCCGCCTCTCCTTCCAGTTCTCTGCTGCCAATCACTGGAACGAATTGCAAAAATCGCTGAATTTGGAGACTTTCATCTCCCTCACTAACTTTAAGCATCAGCTATCTGAGCAGCTTACCGATCGCTGCAGCTGTACATAGTCCATCTGTAAATAGCCCATCCAACTACCTACCTCATCCCCATGTTTTTATTTACTATTTTTGCTCTTTTGCACACCAGTATTTCTACTTGCACATCATCATCTGCACATCTATCACTCCAGTGTTAATCTGCTAAATTGTAATTACTCTGCTACTATGGCCTATTTATTGCCTTACCTCCTTACTCCATTTGCACACACTGTATATAGATTTTTCTATTGTGTTATTGACTGTTTGTTTGTTTTTCCCACGTGTAACTCTGTGTTGTTGTTTTTGTCGCACTGCTTTGCTTTATCTTGGCCAGGTCGCAGTTGTAAATGACAACTTGTTCTCAACTAGCCTACCTGGTTAAATAAAGGTGAAAAAAAAATGAAATTAAAACGTCTTAACTTTATTGACAACACCCAAATGGATACTGTCATTAATGTGGTTCTTCAATATTTACACATAATTCTTTATACTGTAGCTGTTTAGTTACAGTCACATGTTCAACTATCATCAGCTGATACAGGAAATCATTTTCTGAATGACAGTCACATGACAAACATCACAACATGCAACAACAACCAAAGTGCTTCTTCATTCATTACTCTGGTAAAGACCGTTATGCCGTGCTCCATGTTGGATCCAACATTCCTACTTTGGTCATAATGTGTAGAGAACTGTTCCTTGATGGATAGGCTATTGTACAACACACAGAGATATTTTCCTATATTTGTTGTTAGGTGAAGTTATGGGGCCAATTTGGCAAACAAGCAGTGTACAAACACTCATTGTCAGGCTGATGGAAAAGCCAAAGAGCATTTTACTGGTTGAAGTGTTTTTTTAAGTACAAAGCGGTTGATTTGCAACAATAACACAAACATATTAAGCAGGACATTCAAACGAGCCTTACAATTATAATCCAAAGTAGTGTGAAATGCACTCATCAGCAACCTGGAAATGGAGGTTACTCCCCTGAGTTTTCCCCCATTCACATTCAGAATACATTGTGAAAAACTAAAATCTTTGCTCACCATTTTTGCTCCAGGCAGATATACTACATCCATAACTAGTGGTTTCCTCATTACCAGATATACTACATCCATAACTAGTGGTTTCCTCATTACCAGATATACTACATCCATAACTAGTGGTTTCCTCATTACCAGATATACTACATCCATAACTAGCGGTGTCCTCATTACCAGATATACTACATCCATAACTAGCGGTGTCCTCATTAGTGGGGAGGAGTTTCTACAACCAAATTGCATGTGCATTGCCCTCATGCCGCAATTTTAGCAAACATAGAAAGGGGCCTATATTGGAGACCAAAAGTCGTCTGGCACACTGCTTAGAGTTTCAACAACATGAATAACTTATTTCTAGCCTACAATCATCGATGTTACTACTAATGTGAAAACAAGACAAAATATGACTATTCTTGCTCATTTTAAGACAAATGTCAAGTAATCATTACATTCATTACAGACGTCAATTGTTGTACAACATCATGGCTACACTGTTGGCATCACCTTTTATAGTGGATTTCTGCTGTTGTGGGCCTTTAACCATCTGTATGACTTTGTTGTTCACACAGGAGAGAGACGTGACTATCGTGGATCCTCTGGGGAGCCTCAACAACCTCATGATGCTGACAGGGCAGAGAAGAGTCTCTCCAGATCAGAACACCTCAAGAAACGCCAGCGGAGAACCACAGGGATAAGATCTCACCGCTGCTTTGACTGTGGGAAAAGATGCACCTCAACAGGCATTAAACTACACCGGAGAATTCACACAAGTGATAATTCTCACTGCTGCTCTGATTGTGGGACATTTTTTAAATCTTCATCAGAACTCAAAATACACCTGAGAAATCACACAAAAGAGAAACCTTACTTCTGCTCTGACTGTGGGAAGAGTTTTCCTCTGTCAACCAGCCTGATATCACACCAGAGAACACACACAGGAGAGAAACCTTATAGCTGTGATCAATGTGGGAGGAGTTTTCCTATTTTAATCGCCCTGATAGCACACCAGAGAATACACACAGGAAAGAAACCGTGTAGCTGTGATAAATGTGGGAAGAGTTTTGCTTCACCTGGCGGCCTGACAGCACACCAGAGAACACACACAGGAGAGAAACCTTTTGGCTGTGCTCAATGTGGGAAGAGTTTTACTTACTTTAGCATGTGGACCAGACACCAAAGAACACACACAGGAGAGAAACCTCATAGCTGTGATCAATGTGGGAAGAGATACTCTGATAAAAGATCTCTGATTAAACATCAGAAAATACATGAAGGAGTTGTTTCATGATATCAATGAATTAATGTCACAATGTCGAATGTTTTAACATTGTAGTAGGAGTATTTTAAAGATGTCACAATGTAGAACGTTTGTCCCCTGTTCTATTGATTGCAGCATGATATGGATATTAGCCTCAGGGGGAAAATCCAGGCTCTGAATTGAAATAGTTACTATTTATGTGATTTAACAAAAAATTACTAACAAAAAAAGAGTTGTTACACTTACCACATTGGTGACCCACTGGAATCATAATGCAACACTTCAAAATGTAGCCAGCTGTTTTCTACAAATTGTCCTCTAACCAGTGATGTACACATTATTCCCAGATTCCATGTGGTTTTTGAGCTGTTAGTTTTAACAGGACGTGCAACCTCATCTCCCTTCTGTCACACAAATGATTTCAACATGATATCGATGAGTGATGACAAATAAGTGTTGTGTTCCTTTGTTTAGCGACCCCCTAAATTAAATGTATCACTCCAAAATGTAGCTGACTGTCTTCTGCAGGTTGTCCTCTAACCAGTGAGGTAAAATATATCTCCCATTTCCATGTGTTTGTTTAGTTGTGTTAGTTTCAACATCACGTACAACCTGATTTCCCCCCTAATCGATATCAGTGATTTATTGCTAAAACAACAGCGTTTTTGGTGCTTGTGCAGTTTATAATTATAGCTTGTTTTAAAAAAAAATACAAGTAATATGATTATTATGGCAGATGTTTTTGGATATAGTACATTTTACGTTTAGGTTTTCAATTTATCACAAACTGTTTCTGCATTTGAACTATTGATTAGGACACGTTAAAACTGTGACATTGGGGATATCCCACCTAGCAAAATGTCGTTGAAACTAAGACTATGCCCGACATAGAAAGAAATAAATACACATGGACGCAGTATAATAATTTGGTCTGTAATCAATTTTATTAACAATCCTACATCACTCCAGTATTTCTAGACAACATTCGAGCGTTAATTGTCTTTATTCCACTACTGAAGAAGCATGTCTCAAATCACCTCATATTTCAAACATTCAGCCTGACAAAAGATACATGTTTTATTATTCCATGCCTCACCATTAAGTTAATTATTGCCAATACATATTAACCAAGGGGTGTACATTTGATCACAATTTATTTTGACTTTTTCCGTATTGGAGATGAGTTTTGTTTGGGCTCGTTCCAAGTGGACCAGAGTTCTAGAAGCTAGTGAGTTTTAGGATTCTATAGAAAAAGGAGAAAAAAATATTTCAATTGTATATTATTATTTAGAAATAAGTGTGTTTTTCTTGTTTTTAATTGTTGACAGGAGGTGAAGCATTTTAGTTGATTTTAATATGAAATGGAAGTTGTTTTCTGTTGGTGGTGAACAAACTTGTCCAACAAAAATATAGGATATATTTGTTGTCTTAAGGGGGAAGGTGTTACAGGCTTTGGTTTTTCCATTTATGTTTTGAGGTTGGACTTTAGCGCGTCTAGCTCGTTAGCACGTCTAGCTCGTTAGCACGTCTAGCTCGTTAGCACGTCTAGCTCGTTAGCACGTCTAGCTCGTTAGCACGTCTAGCTCGTTAGCACGTCTAGCTCGTTAGCACGTAGGACCCACTGATTGGTGTCACCTCGTTAGTCAGTATGTGTTACACCTGTGCTGGCTTGTCCATCTCGTTAGTGGGAAGGTGTTTCACCTGAGCTGGTCCAGGTTCTATTTAAGAGTGTCTGGCCCAGTGCTCCAGTTGTCTTGATACATGTGGAGAGTCAACACCTTTAGTTGCTCCACCTTTTTGGTTTGCTTCCTGTCTTTAAGTTTGGTGTGGGTTTTTCTTTTGTTTTCCTCTTCTTCGGCAGATTTAGTGGGTCTCATGGTGGGTGTCTTTTAGGTCCCAGTTGTTGTTACTATTCAACTTCCAGTGGACACCCCCATAGTGTCTTTCAGAGCCCCTCCTAAAAAACAAGTTATATTTTGGGTTGGATGTTGCATCCAATTAATATTTTCATCAATGTCATTTCCCTAGAATGTTCATTAGTCTTTCAGTTGTTAGTCTTCTGTTTGTGTACTAAATATTTTCTTCTTTTTTTCTTCCTGTGAAGCCATTGTGTTGCATCCGTGTCTGAAATGTGCTGTATAAAACTTGATTTGATTTCAACAAATGAACCCAATGACTGACCAATCAACAAACTCTTGGTCCCTCTTAGTATGAAAAACAGTATCAATCCCACTTTTCCAGCCTGCTGAAGGCGTGGTGGAGTGGTAAACACCACCCCCGGCTCTACCAGGGGCTTGAGGTGGTCTCCCACAGCTCTGCGGTCTTGCCGTTCCATTTCTTGACTGCCCCTGCAACACATTTAGTCATATTATATAAAACAGTCAGAGCCTGGTTTCACATAGAAGGCTTAAGCTTAGTCCCAGACTAAAATGCTTGTTTGAGCTGTCTTAACTCAAAGCGACTTGCACAGACTTATCTTAAAATAGTCATAGATTTAGCCTGTTCTGGACAAATCAAAGCCGATTGCAAGAGGGAGGATTAGAGCTACTCCAGGACTAAATGGAAGATTAAATGAATCTTTCAAAGAGGCAGGTTTAACTTCTGCTTAGTGCTGTTTGTGAGGGAGCCTGGACTATGTGGAATGTCTAAATGAAGACCAACATGCACTACAGAGGCCAGCCAGACCAGTACTTGTGGATAGGAGGAATCCATTACATTACTTTGAGACCGCTTTCGTATGTACAAAGAAAATGCATTGGAGATAATATCTCTGCTTGAGCCTAGACTTTCCTCTCTGTCTCAAAGAGGAAGGCCTTCACCCAATTCTCTCCAAGTTCTGATTACTGAGGTTTTTGGCATCTGGAATCTTTCATTGTGGAACTGGTGATTTGTGTCGGTGCCAGTGAAGCAACTGTGTGTTTAATTGTTCACAAAGTCTGCAGGAGGAGTCTTTACATCTAGTTTCCTGATGCTGCTGGCCAAGCCAACTATAAAGTCTGCAGGAGGAGTCTTTACATCTAGTTTCCTGATGCTGCTGGTCAAGCCAACTATAAAGTCTGCAGGAGGAGTCTTTACATCTAGTTTCCTGATGCTGCTGGTCAAGCCAACTATAAAGTCTGCAGGAGGAGTCTTTACATCTAGTTTCCTGATGCTGCTGGCCAAGCCAACTATAAAGTCTGCAGGAGGAGTCTTTACATCTAGTTTCCTGATGCTGCTGGTCAAGCCAACTATAAAGTCTGCAGGAGGAGTCTTTACATCTAGTTTCCTGATGCTGCTGGCCAAGCCAACTATAAAGTCTGCAGGAGGAGTCTTTACGTCTAGTTTCCTGATGCTGCTGGCCAAGCCAACTATAAAGTCTGCAGGAGGAGTCTTTACATCTAGTTTCCTGATGCTGCTGGCCAAGCCAACTATAAAGTCTGCAGGAGGAGTCTTTACATCTAGTTTCCTGATGCTGCTGGTCAAGCCAACTATAAAGTCTGCAGGAGGAGTCTTTATATCTAGTTTCCTGATGCTGCTAGTCAAGCCAACTATAAAGTCTGCAGGAGGAGTCTTTACATCTAGTTTCCTGATGCTGCTGGTCAAGCCAACTATAAAGTCTGCAGGAGGAGTCTTTACATCTAGTTTCCTGATGCTGCTGGTCAAGCCAACTATAAAGTGCAATTCTCTGAATATGGGCAGTTCCCAGGAGTGATTGGCTGGTTAGATGGATGTCATGTTCCCATCAAGTGTCCATCAACTCCTGATGCTGAGGAGTACCGTAACCATAACAACTGGTTTACCATCAACTCCTGATGCTGCGGAGTACCGTAACCATAACAACTGGTTTTACATCAACTCCTGATGCTGAGGAGTACCGTAACCATAACAACTGGTTTACCATCAACTCCTGATGCTGAGGAGTACCGTAACCATAACAACTGGTTTACCATCAACTCCTTATGCTGAGGAGTACCGTAACCACAACAACTGGTTTACCATCAATTCCTGATGCTGAGGAGTACCGTAA
Source organism: Salmo trutta (assembly GCF_901001165.1). Classification (NCBI taxonomy): domain Eukaryota; kingdom Metazoa; phylum Chordata; class Actinopteri; order Salmoniformes; family Salmonidae; genus Salmo; species Salmo trutta. Next base: position 27,457 of record NW_021822715.1, read on the forward strand.
CCATAACAACTGGTTTACCATCAACTCCTGATGCTGAGGAGTACCGTAACCATAACAACTGGTTTATCATCAACTCCTGATGCTGAGGAGTACCGTAACCATAACAACTGGTTTCCCATCAACTCCTGATGCTGAGGAGTACCGTAACCATAACAACTGGTTCTCCATCAATGTTCAGGGTGGATACTAATCCTCATTTAGAGTTCTCAAACATTGTTGCCTGTTGGAAAGGTGCAACTCACCATTGAAGGATTTCCCTCAACTCTTCATTGGTCTCAGTTTCAGAGAGGACAACATAGTGGACTACTAGAGTAACTTTTTATTCACTCCAGACATAAATCCCACAACAGCTGAGCAGCAAAGATACAACAGACCTCATATCCACACGAGAGGGATGGTCCAGCGTATGTTTGGAGTATGGAAAAATAGATTCCAGTGTTTTCGCAATACACTTGGTTTCAAGCCAAGAAGTTGCTGCAAGGTGATCATTGCTACAGCTGTGCTGCACAACTACCTGAAGCAGCATGACTGTCATGATCCTCCCATGATCAGCATCAAGCAGATGTACCCATGACTGTCCTGATCCTCCCATGATCAGCATCAAGCAGATGTACCCATGACTGTCCTGATCCTCCCATGATCAGCATCAAGCAGATGTTCCCATGACTGTCCTGATCTTCCCATGATCAGCATCAAGCAGATGTACCCATGACTGTCCTGATCCTCCCATGATCAGCATCAAGCAGATGTTCCCATGACTGTCCTGATCTTCCCATGATCAGCATCAAGCAGATGTGTCCATGACTGAGGCAGATGTGATTGAGGCAGATGTGTCCATGACTGAGTTGTTGTTGACCAAATTCAACACTTTCCACATTGGTTGATAATTGTTTCCACTTGGATACAACCTACAGTAACCTATTGGCATGACCTAGAGAGATACAACCTACTGTAACCTACTGGCATGACCTGGAGAGTTACAACCTACTGTAGTCTACTGGCATGACCTAGAGAGTTACACCCTACTGTAGCCTACTGGCATGACCTAGAGAGTTACAACCTACTGTAGCCTACTGGCATGACCTAGAGAGTTACAACCTACTGTAGCCTACTGGCATGACCTAGATAGTTACAACCTACTGTAGCCTACTGGCATGACCTAGAGAGTTACAACCTACTGTAGCCTACTGGCATGACCTAGAGATATACAAACTACTGTACCTACTGGCATGTCCTAGAGAGATACAACCTACTGTAGTCTACTGGCATGACCTAGAGAGTTACAACCTACTGTAGGCTACTGGCATGACCTAGAGAGTTACAACCTGCTGTAACCTACTGGCATGACCTAGAGACTTACAACCTACTGTAACCTACTGGCATGACCTAGAGAGTTACAACCTACTGTAACCTACTGGCATGACCTAGAGAGTTACAACCTACTGTAACCTACTGGCATGACCTGTGTCCATGACTGAGGCAGATGTTCCCATGACTGAGGCAGATGTGATTGAGGCAGATGTGTCCATGACTGAGGCAGATGTTCCCATGACTGAGGCAGATGTGATTGAGGCAGATGTGTCCATGACTGAGGCAGTCAATGACCAACGAGGACTTGCACAGTTGCTTCACATTGCAGCATTTCAACTAGATGAGATGCATTTAAATATGGAATGTATTCATTATGGATTATTTTTGCTTTGATAATGTGTGTTCTGTACAAAATTCAAATAGTGTGCAGCAAAATGAAATGAGTGACTAAACCAAGGCTGGTTTAAAATGTAGTTTGTGGTGATTAAAATACTCTCACTCATGAATATCCAAATGCCAAAACATGTATAGTTTTACATATCATATTGTTCACCATGGCTGGTCATCACTATTGTCTCATTACTGTCTCTTTTTAGGATCATACCTCTCTCTTCCAACTTCATATCCAATTCAACCTGGACAATTCTCATGTCATGTTCTTCCTTCAGATATTTCATTTTATGCTCATGAAATTCAAATCAAATCAAATCAAATTTATTTATATAGCCCTTCGTACATCAGCTGAAATCTCAAAGTGCTGTACAGAAACCCAGCCTAAAACCCCAAACAGCAAGCAATGCATGTGAAAGAAGCACGGTGGCTGGGAAAAACTCCCTAGGAAAAACTCCTGAGAAAGGCCAAAAACCTAGGAAGAAACCTAGAGAGGAACCAGGCTATGAGGGGTGGCCAGTCCTCTTCTGGCTGTGCCGGGTGGATATTATAACAGAACATGGTCAAGATGTTAAAATGTTCGTAAATGACCAGCATGGTCAAATAATAATAATCATAGTAATTGTCGAGGGTGCAACAAGCACGTCCGGTGAACAGGTCAGGGTTCCGTAGCCGCAGGCAGAACAGTTGAAACTGGAGCAGCAGCATGGCCAGGTGGACTGGGGACAGCAAGGAGTCATCATGCCAGGTAGTCCTAGGGCTCAGGTCCTCCGAGAGAAAGAAAGAAAGAAAGAAAGAAAGAAAGAAAGAGAGAATTAGAGAGAGCATATTTACATTCACACAGGACACCGGATAAGACAAGAGAATACTCCAGATGTAACAGACTGACCCTAGCCCCCCGACACATAAACTACTGCAGCATAAATACTGGAGGCTGAGACAGGAGGGATCAGAAGACACTGTGGCCCCATCCGATGATACCCCCGGACAGGGCCAAACAGGCAGGATATAACCCCACCCACTTTGCCAAAGCACAGCCCCCACACCACTAGAGGGATATCTACAACCACCAACTTACCGTCCGAAGACAAGGCCGAGTATAGCCCACAAAGATGTCCGCCACGGCACAACCCAAGGGGGGGGCGCCAACCCAGACAGGAAGACCACGTCAGTGGCTCAACCTACTCAAGTGACGCACCCCTCCCATGGACGGCATGGAAGAACACCAGTAAGTCAGTGACTCAGCCCCTGTAAAAGGGTTAGAGGCAGAGAATCCCAGTGGGAAGAGGGGAACCGACAAGGCAGAGACAGCAAGGGCGGTTCGTTGCTCCAGCCTTTCCGTTCACCTTCACACTCCTGGGCCAGACTATACTTAATCATAGGACCTACTGAAGAGATAAGTCTTCAGTAAAGACTTAAAGGTTGAGACTGAGTCTGCGTCTCTCACATGGGTAGGCAGACCATTCCATAAAAATGGAGCTCTATAGGAGAAAGCCCTACCTCCAGCCGTTTGCTTAGAAATTCTAGGGACAATTAGGAGGCCTGCGTCTTGTGACCGTAGCGTACGTGTAGGTATGTACGGCAGGACCAAATCGGAAAGATAGGTAGGAGCAAGCCCATGTAATGCTTTGTAGGTTAGCAGTAAAACCTTGAAATCAGCCCTTGCCTTAACAGGAAGCCAGTGTAGGGAAGCTAGCACTGGAGTAATATGATCAAATTTTTTGGTTCTAGTCAGGATTCTAGCAGCCGTATTTAGCACTAACTGAAGTTTGTTTAGTGCTTTATCCGGGTAGCCGGAAAGTAGAGCATTGCAGTAGTCGAGCCTAGAAGTAACAAAAGCATGGATTAATTTTTCTGCGTCATTTTTGGACAGAAAGTTTCTGATTTTTGCAATGTTACGTAGATGGAAAAAAGCTGTCCTTGAAGCAGTCTTGATATGTTCTTCAAAAGAGAGATCAGAGTCCAGAGTAACGCCGAGGTCCTTCACAGTTTTATTTGAGACGACTGTACAACCATCCAGATTAATTGTCAGATTCAACAGAAGATCTCTTTGTTTCTTGGGACCTAGGACAAGCATCTCTGTTTTGTCCGAGTTTAAAAGTAGAAAATTTGCAGCCATCCACTTCCTTATGTCTGAAACACAGGCTTCTAGCGAGAGCAATTTTGGGGCTTCACCATGTTTCATTGAAATATACAGCTGTGTGTCGTCCGCATAGCAGTGAAATTTAACATTATGTTTTCGAATGACATCCCCAAGAGGTAAAATATATAGTGAAAACAATAGTGGTCCTAGAACGGAACCTTGAGGAACACCGAAATTTACAATTGATTTGTCAGAGGACGAACCATTCACAGAGACAAACTGATATCTTTCCGACAGATAAGATCTAAACCAGGCCAGAACTTGTCCATGTAGACCAATTTGGGTTTCCAATCTCTCCAAAAGAATGTGGTGATCGATGGTATCAAAAGCGGCACTAAGATCTAGGAGCATGAGGACAGATGCAGAGCCTCGGTCTGACGTCATTAAAAGGTCATTTACCACCTTCACAAGTGCAGTCTCAGTGCTATGATGGGGTCTAAAACCAGACTGAAGCGTTTCGTATACATTGTTTGTCTTCAGGAAGGCAGTGAGTTGCTGCGCAACAACTTTTTCTAAAATTTTTGAGAGGAATGGAAGATTCGATATAGGCCGATAGTTTTTTATAATTTCTGGGTCAAGATTCGGCTTTTTCAAGAGAGGCTTTATTACTGCCACTTTTAGTGAGCTTGGTACACATCCGGTGGATAGAGAGCCGTTTATTATGTTCAACATAGGAGGGCCAAGCACAGGAAGCAGCTCTTTCAGTAGTTTAGTTGGAATAGGGTCCAGTATGCAGCTTGAGGGTTTGGAGGCCATGATTATTTTCATCATTGTGTCAAGAGATATAGTACTAAAACACTTTAGTATCTCCCTTGAGCCAAGGTCCTGGCAGAGTTGTGCAGACTCTGGACAATGAAGCCCTGGAGGAATACCCAGATTTAAAGAGGAGTCCGTAATTTGCTTTCTAATGGTCATGATCTTTTCCTCAAAAAAGTTCATAAATTTATTACTGCTGAAGTGAAAGCCATCCTCCATTTGCGAATGCTGCTTTTTAGTTAGCTTTGCGACAGTGTCAAAAGAAATTTCGGATTGTTCTTATTTTCCTCAATTAAGTTGGAAAAATAGGATGATCGTGCAGCAGTGAGGGCTCTTCGATACTGCACGGTACTGTCTTTCCAAGCTAGTCGGAAGACTTCCAGTTTAGTGTGGCGCCATTTCCGTTCCAATTTTCTGGAAGCTTGCTTCAGAGCTCGTGTATTTTCTGTATACCAGGGAGCTAGTTTCTTATGACAGATGTTTTTAATTTTTAGGGGTGCAACTGCATCTAGGGTATTGCGCAAGGTTGAATTGAGTTCCTCGGTTAGGTGGTTAACTGATTCTTGTCCTCTGACGTCCTTGGGTAGGCAGAGGGAGTCTGGAAGGGCATCAAGGAATCTTTGGGTTGTCTGAGAATTTATAGCACGACTTTTACGGGGGGTTTGGTCACTAGTGTAACCAGGGGGTGAGGCCTCATTTAACACAGTAAATTCATCAGGCTTAAGCCATGTTTCAGTCAGGCCAATCACATCAAGATTATGATCAGTGATTAGTTCATTGACTATAACTGCCTTGGAAGTGAGGGATCTAACATTAAGTAACCCAATTTTGAGATGTGAAGTATCACAATCTCTTTCAATAATGGCAGGAATGGAGGAGGTCTTTATACTAGTAAGATTACTGAAGCGAACACCGCCATTTTTAATTTTGCCCAACCAAGATCGAGGCACAGACACGGTCTCAATGGGGAAAGCTGAGCTGACTACGCTAACTGTGCTAGTGGCAGACTCCACTAAGCTGGCAGGCTGGCTAACAGCCTGTTGCCTGGCCTGCACCCTATTTCATTGTGGAGCTAGAGGAGTTAGAGCCCTGTCTATGTTCGTAGATAAGATGAGAGCACCCCTCCAGCTAGGATGGAGTCCGTCACTCCTCAGCAGGCCAGGCTTGGTCCTGTTTGTGGGTGAATCCCAGAAAGAGGGCCAGTTATCTACAAATTCTATCTTTTGGGAGGGGCAGAAAACAGTTTTCATCCAGCGATTGAGTTGTGAGACTCTGCTGTAGAGCTCATCACTCCCCCTAACTGGGAGGGGGCCAGAGACAATTACTCGATGCCGACACATCTTTCTAGCTGATTTACACGCTGAAGCTATATTGCGCTTGGTGACCTCTGACTGTTTCATCCTAACATCGTTGGTGCCGACGTGGATAACAATATCTCTATACTCTCTACACTCGCCAGTTTTAGCTTTAGCCAGCACCGTCTTTAGATTAGCCTTAACGTCGGTAGCCCTGCCCCCTGGTAAACAGTGTATGATCGCTGGATGATTAGTTTTAAGTCTAATACTGCGGGTAATGGAGTCGCCAATGACTAGGGTTTTCAATTTGTCAGAGCTAATGGTGGGAGCCGTCGGCGTCTCAGACCCCACAACGGGAGGAGCAGAGACCAGAGAAGTCTCGGCCTCCGACTCGCTTAACGGGGAGAACCGGTTGAAAGTTTCTGTCGGCTGAATAAGCGACACCGGTTGAGCATTCCTACAGCGTTTCCCTCCAGAAGCCATGAGAAAGATGTCCGGCTGCGGGGACCGTGCGAGGGGGTTTATACTAACGTTACTATCTGTACTTACTGGTGGCACAGACGCTGTTTCATCCTTTCCTACACTGAAATGACCCTTGCCTAACGATTGCGTCTGAAGCTGGGCTTGCAGCACAGCTATCCTTGCCGTAAGGCGATCGTTCTCCTGTATATTATGAGTACAACGACTGCAATTAGAAGGCATCATGTTAATGTTACTTAGCTTCGGCTGTTTGAAGTCCTGACGAACCATGTCCAGATAAAACCTCCGGGGTAGGAAAGTTGAATGAAAAAAAAAAGTTGAGTGAGGGAAAAAGTAAAAATATACGGTAATGAAAAAGTAAAAACCGTCAGGTAGCAAAGTAAAAACGGCAACAAAAACGCACAACAGCGTAAACAAGTCTGCAAGTTGTGACCGGAAACAGGAAACAGGAAACTCAGTAACGCTTCATGCATGGTCATCTTCTTTGTTCTCTGCTGAAAGGTGGTGGCAGCATCTTCTCTCAGGGATGTTATAGCAGATGTGGAGGGAACACACTCACTGTGTACTGGCTCTTCCAACCTGTTCACATTCCACCCTCACTGTGTACTGGCTCTTCCAACCTGTTCACATTACACCCTCACTGTGTACTGGCTCTTCCAATCTGTTCACATTACACACTCACTGTGTACTGGCTCTTCCAACCTGTTCACATTCCACCCTCACTGTGTACTGGCTCTTCCAACCTGTTCACATTCCACCCTCACTGTGTACTGGCTCTTCCAACCTGTTCACATTACACCCTCACTGTATACTGGCTCTTCCAACCTGTTCACATTCCACCCTCACTGTGTACTGGCTCTTCCAACCTGTTCACATCACACCCTCACTGTGTACTGGCTCTTCCAACCTGTTCACATCACACCCTCACTGTGTACTGGCTCTTCCAACCTGTTCACATTACACCCTCACTGTGTACTGGCTCTTCCAACCTGTTCACATTACACCCTCACTGTGTACTGGCTCTTCCAACCTGTTCACATTACACACTCACTGTGTACTGGCTCTTCCAACCTGTTCACATTCCACCCTCACTGTGTACTGGCTCTTCCAACCTGTTCACATTCCACCCTCACTGTGTACTGGCTCTTCCAACCTGTTCACATTCCACCCTCACTGTGTACTGGCTCTTCCAACCTGTTCACATTCCACCCTCACTGTGTACTGGCTCTTCCAACCTGTTCACATCACACCCTCACTGTGTACTGGCTCTTCCAACCTGTTCACATTCCACCCTCACTGTGTACTGGCTCTTCCAACCTGTTCACATTCCACCCTCACTGTGTACTGGCTCTTCCAACCTGTTCACATTCCACCCTCACTGTGTACTGGCTCTTCCAACCTGTTCACATTCCACCCTCACTGTGTACTGGCTCTTCCAACCTGTTCACAATACACCCTCACTGTGTACTGGCTCTTCCAACCTGTTCACAATACACCCTCACTGTGTACTGGCTCTTCCAACCTGTTCACATTCCTTTCCTCTGGAAAAAGAACACGGTTAGAAGCACAAATAAACTCATATGGTTCTTAGAATGAAGAAGAATAAAGATTGACTCAGACAGTGGAATATATTTACCAAAGGAAGTAACCAATTTACTGTCTTTGGTTTATGTACCATTAGTGCTCAGTTCTTCATCTGAACTGTCCAAATGCTCATCATCTGGTATACCATCCAGAGGTAGGTCATCGTCTGGTATACCATCCAGAGGTTGGTCATCGTCTGGTATACCATCCAGAGGTTGGTCATCGTCTGGTATACCATCCAGAGGTTGGTCATCGTCTGGTATACCATCCAGAGGTTGGTCATCATCTGGTATACCATCCAGAGGTTGGTCATCGTCTGGTATACCATCCAGAGGTTGGTCATCGTCTGGTATACCATCCAGAGGTTGGTCATCGTCTGGTATACCATCCAGAGGTTGGTCATCGTCTGGTATACCATCCAGAGGTTGGTCATCGTCTGGTATACCATCCAGAGATTGGTCATCGTCTGGTATACCATCCAGAGGTTGGTAATCATCTGGTATACCATCCAGAGGTTGGTCATCGTCAGGTATACCATCCAGAGGTTGGTCATCGTCTGGTATACCGTCTAGAGGTTGGTCATCGTCTGGTATACCATCCAGAGGTTGGTCATCGTCTGGTATACCATCCAGAGGTTGGTCATCATCTGGTATACCATCCAGAGGTTGGTCATCATCTGGTATACCATCCAGAGGTTGGTCATCATCTGGTATACCATCCAGAGGTTGGTCATCATCTGGTATACTATCCAGAGGTTGGTCATCGTCTGGTATACCATCTAGAGGTTGGTCATCGTCTGGTATACCGTCTAGAGGTTGGTCATCATCTGGTATACCATCCAGAGGTTGGTCATCGTCTGGTATACCATCCAGAGGTTGGTCATCGTCTGGTATACCATCCAGAGGTTGGTCATCGTCTGGTATACCATCCAGAGGTTGGTCATCATCTGGTATACCATCCAGAGGTTGGTCATCATCTGGTATACCATTCCAGAGGTTGCTGCTGCTCTATTATTCCTGACAGGAAGTCACTCAATTCATCAGTGTTGTGTTGTTTTGGTGGTCCACCACCAGTAGTAAATCTCTCTCTTCTGATCTCTGCTTTCTCTCGTTTTTATTTATTTATTTTTAATTTTTATTTCACCTTTATTTAACCAGGTAGGCAAGTTGAGAACAAGTTCTCATTTACAATTGTGACCTGGCCAAGATAAAGCAAAGCAGTTCGACAACATACAAAAACACAGAGTTACACATGGAGTAAAACAACATACAATCAATGATGCAGTAGAAAAAAATAAGACTATATACAATGTGAGCAAATGATGTGAGATAAGGGAGGTAAAGGCAAAGTAAATAAAGTATAGCAAGAAAAACACTGGAATGGTAGATTTGTAGTTTGAAGAAAGTTCAAAGTTAAAATATAAATAATATGGTGCAAAGGAGCAAAATAAATAAAACAAATAAATACAGTAGGGGAAGAGGTAGTAGTTTGGGCTAAATTATAGATGGGCTATGTACAGGTGCAGTGATCTGAGAGCTGCTCTGACAGCTGGTGCTTAAAGCTAGTGAGGGAGATAAGTGTTTCCAGTTTCAGAGATTTTTGTAGTTCGTTCCAGTCATTGGCAGCAGAGAACTGGAAGGAGAGACGACCAAAGGAGGAGTTGGCTTTAGGGGTGACCAGAGAGCTATACCTGCTAGAGCGCGTGCTACAGGTGGGTGCTGCTATGGTGACCAGTGAGCGGAGATAAGGGGGGACTTTACCTAGCAGGGTCTTGTAGATGACCTGGAGCCAATGTGTTTGGCGACCATTATGAAGCGAAGGCCAGCCAACGAGAGCGTACAGGTCGCAGTGGTGGGTAGTATATGGGGCTTTGGTGACAAAATGGATGGCACTGTGATAGACTGCATCCAGCTTGTTGAGTAGGGTATTGGAGGCTATTTTGTAAATGACATCGCCGAAGTCGAGGATTGGTAGGATGGTCAGTTTTACGAGGGTATGTTTGGCAGCATGAGTGAAGGATGCTTTGTTGCGAAATAGGAAGCCAATTCTAGATTTCACTTTGGATTGGAGATGATTGATGTGAGTCTGGAAGGAGAGTTCACAGTCTAACCAGACACCTAGGTATTTGTAGTTGTCCACAAATTCTAAGTTAGAACCGTCCAGAGAAGTGATGCTGGACAGGCGGGCAGGTGCAGGCAGCGATCGGTTGAAGAGCATGCATTTAGTTTTACTTGTGTTTAGGAGCAGTTGGAGACCACGGAAGGAGAGTTGAATGGCATTGAAGCTCATCTGCAGGGTTGTTAACACAGTGTCCAAAGAAGGGCCAGAAGTATACAGAATGGTGTCGTCTGCGTAGAGGTGGATCAGAGATTCACCAGCAGCAAGAGCGACATCATTTATGTATACAGAGAAAAGAGTTGGCCCAAGATTTGAACCCTGTGGTACCCCCATAGAGACTGCCAGAGGTCCAGACAGTAGGCCCTCCGATTTGACACACTGAACTCTGTCAGAGAAGTAGTTGGTGAACCAGGCAACACAATCGTTTGAGAAACCCAGGCTACTGAGTCTCCCGATGAGGATGTGGTGATTAACAGAGTCAAAAGCTTTGGCCAGGTCAATGAATACGGCAGCACAGTATTGTTTCTTATCAATGGCGGTTACGATGTCGTTTAGGACCTTGAGCGTGGCTGAGGTGCACCCATGACCAGCTCTGAAACCAGATTGCATAGCGGAGAGGGTGCGGTGGGATTCGAAATGGTCGGTAATCTGTTTGTTGACTTGGCTTTCGAAGACCTTAGAAAGGCAGGGTAGGATGGATATAGGTCTGTAGCAATTTGGGTCAAGAGTGTCACCTCCTTTGAAGAGGGGGATGACAGCAGCTGCTTTCCAATCTATGGGAATCTCAGACGACACGAAAGAGAGGTTGAACAGGCTAGTAATAGGGGTTGCAATAATTTCGGCAGATAATTTTAGAAAGAAAGGGTCCAGATTGTCAAGCCCAGCTGATTAGTAGGGGTCCAGATTTTGCAGCTCTTTCAGAACATCAGCTGAATGGATTTGGGAGAAGGAGAAATGGGGGAGGCTTGGGCGAGTAGCTGTGGGGGGTGCTTTGCTGTTGAATGCAGTAGGGGTAGTTAGGTGGAAAGCATGGCCAGCCGTAGAAAAATGCTTATTGAAATTCTCAATTATAGTGGGCTTATCGGTGGTGACAGAGTTTCCTATCCTCAGTGCAGTGGGCAGTTGGGAGGAGGTGTTCTTATTCTCCATGGACTTTACAATGTCCCAGAACTTTTTAGAGTTGGAGTTGCACGAAGCAAATTTCTGTTTGAAAAAGCTAGCCTTGGCATTTCTAACTGCCGGTGTGTATTGGTTTCTAACTTCCCTAAAAAGTTGCATATCGCGGGGGCAGTTCGATGCTAATGCAGAACGCCACAGGATATTTTTGTGTTGGTTAAGGGCAGTCAGGTCTGGGGAGAACCAAGGGCTTTATCTGTTCCTGGTTCTAAATTTCTTGAAAGGGGCATGCTTATTTAAGATGGAGAGGAAGGCATTTAAAAAAAATAACCAGGCATCCTCTACTGACGGGATGAGGTCAATATCCTTCCAGGATACCAGGGCCAGGTCGATTAGAAAGGCTTGCTCGTTGAAATGTTTCAGGGAGCGTTTGACAGTGATGAGTGGAGGTCGTTTGACCGCTGACCCATTACGGGTGCAAGCAATGAGGCAGTGATCGCAGAGATCTTGGTTGAAAACAGCAGAGGTGTATTTAGAGGGCACGTTGGTTAGGAGGATATCTATGAGGGTGCCAGTGTTTACGGCTTTGGGGTTGTACCTGGTGGGTTCATTAATAATTTGTGTGAGATTGAGGGCATCAAGCTTGGATTGTAGGATGGCTGGGGTGTTAAGCATGTCCCAGTTTAGGTCACCTAGTAGCACGAGCTCTGAAGTTAGATGGGGGACAATCAGTTCACATATGGTGTCCAGAGCACAGCTAGGGGCCGAGGGGGGTCTATAGCAGGCGGCAACGGTGAGAGACTTGTTTTTGGAGAGGTGGATTTTTAAAAGTAGAAGTTCAAATTGTTTGGGTACAGACCTGGATAGCAGGACAGAACTCTGCAGGCTATCTCTGCAGTAGATTGCAACACCGCCCCCTTTGGTCGTTCTATCTTGTCTGAAAACGTTGTAGTTAGGGATGAAGATTTCAGAGTTTTAAAGCCAGTTTAAGGTTTTTCCACAGAGTCTATAAAAGGCAGATATCATTTAATAATAAAAGTGATGTCACAAAAATATGAATATGAGAAATGTGTAATCCTGATAATAATGTAGATATCTCACCTCTAGTTGTTGTTTCTTCTTGTAATCCTGATAATAATGCAGATATCTCACCTCTAGTTGTTGTTTCTTCTTGTAATCCTGATAATAATGCAGATATCTCACCTCTAGTTGTTGTTTCTTCTTGTAATCCTGATAATAATGCAGATATCTCACCTCTAGTTGTTGTTTCTTCTTGTAATCCTGATAATAATGCAGATATCTCACCTGAAGTTGTTGTTTCTTCTTGTAATCCTGATAATAATGCAGATATCTCACCTGAAGTTGTACTCTTCTTGTGGTTACATTTCCATTGAATTCACAGCAAATTGCAGCCCAACCCTCTTGTTCTACTGCTCAGTAGCAGCAGTGTGGTTTTTACCTTCAATAACTGGATGGTTTGACAACATTTGTTTTGGAGCGTTTTTTCATACACACTAAAGTTTTTTTGAACAAATTATTTTTGCCTCTGCCATTGTTTCGTCTCCAGATTCACACCAGTATTGGTGTTTTCTATTCCGGGTTTTAATGAGCACCACTAGACCAACAGCATGTGTTCATACTGAACCTAATCAGGATTAACCCAGGTGTTCATACTGAACCTAATCAGGATTAACCCAGGTGTTCATACTGAACCTAGTCAGGATTAACCCAGGTGTTCATACTGAACCTAATCAGGATTAACCCAGGTGTTCATACTGAACCTAATCAGGATTAACCCAGGTGTTCATACTGAACCTAATCAGGATTAACCCAGGTGTTCATACTGAACCTAATCAGGATTAACCCAGGTGTTCATACTGAACCTAATCAGGATTAACCCAGGTGTTCATACTGAACCTAATCAGGATTAACCCAGGTGTTCATACTGAACCTAATCAGGATTAACCCAGGTGTTCATACTGAACCTAATCAGGATTAACCCGGGTGTTCATACTGAACCTAATCAGGATTAACCCAGGTGTTCATATTGAACCTAATCAGGATTAACCCAGGTGTTCATACTGAACCTAATCAGGATTAACCCAGGTGTTCATACTGAACCTAATCAGGCTTAACCCAGGTGTTCATACGGAACCTAATCAGGATTAACCCAGGTGTTCATACTGAACCTAATCAGGATTAACCCAGGTGTTCATACTGAACCTAATCAGGATTAACCCAGGTGTTCATACTGAACCTAATCAGGATTAACCCAGGTGTTCATACGGAACCTAATCAGGATTAACCCAGGTGTTCATACTGAACCTAATCAGGATTAACCCAGGTGTTCATACTGAACCTAATCAGGATTAACCCAGGTGTTCATACTGAACCTAATCAGCATTAACCCAGGTATTCATACTGAACCCAATCAGGATTAACCCAGGTGTTCATACTGAACCTAATCAGGATTAACCCAGGTGTTCATACTGAACCTAATCAGGATTAACCCAGGTGTTCATGCTGAACCTAATCAGGATTAACCCAGGTGTTCATACTGAACCTAATCAGGATTAACCCAGGTGTTCATACTGAACCTAATCAGGATTAACCCAGGTGTTCATGCTGAACCTAATCAGGATTAACCCAGGTGTTCATACTGAACCTAATCAGGCTTAACCCAGGTGTTCTCATTCAGGCTTACTTACCTGACTCCAGTCTCCGACTAACTAAGCCAAATTTAAGACACGATCACGAAAGCTACTTAAATGTCCTAGTTTAACTAGTCCTGGCTGAATCTAAACCCTGCAGGGTCTGAATGAAACCCAATGTCCAGTGGGATTGATCTGTTTGATCCAATTGTTTGTTTCAGTTTTTAGTTGTTGAATCCTTTGACGTATTGTTGATTTCAAAACTTTTCAGTTTCAACAAATGCACTGGGTTGGTTGAAAAGTGATACTGTTTTGACATAGTGGAAGATACACTGAATTGATACTGTTTTTCATACTAAGATGGACTAAAATATGTGCTCATTGGTTATGCAAGAGGGCGGCAGGTAGCCTAGTGGTTAGAGCTGACAAGGTAAAAATATGTTGTTCTGCCCCTGAACAAGGCAGTTAACCCACTCGCCTGTTAGGCAATCATCAAAAAATAATTAGGTCTGTTGATTTTCAGTCATTGAGTTAATTTCTTTCGCAATATGTTCAAATCAAATCAAGCTTTATTTACACAGCACATTTCAGACATGGATGCAACACAATGGCTTCACAGGAAAAAACTAAAGACAATGAAAATTAACAAAATAAACAGAAATATTTAGTACAAACAGAAGACTAACAACTGAAAGACTAATAAGAACCCTAAGGAAATGCCATTGAATTGGATGCAATATTCAACCATAACGAGATGGACAAGCCAGCACAGGTGTAACACATACTGACTAACGAGGTGACACCAATCAGTGCGTCCTACGTGCTAACGAGCTAGACGTGCTAACGAGCATTAAAGTCTAAAGTCCAACCTCAAAACATAAATGGAAAAACCAAAGCCTGTAAAACCTTCTCCTTTAAGACAACAAATATATCCTATATTTTTGATGGACAAGTTTGCTCACCACCAACAGAAAACAACTTCCATTTCACATTATAATCAACTACAATGATTCACCTTCACCAATATAAACATGGTGTCTACTGGATGTCAACAATTAAAAATAAGAAAAAAACACGTATTTCTAAATAATAATATACAATAGGATTATTTTTCCCTCCTTTTTCTTTCTATAGAATCCTAAAACTCACTAGCTTCTAGAACTCTCGTCTTCCTAAAACTCACTAGCTTCTAGAACTCTCGTCTTCCTAAAACTCACTAGCTTCTAGAACTCTCGTCTCCTTGGAACGAGCCCAAACAAAACTAATCTCCAATACGGAAGAACGTGCAGTCAAAATAAATTGTGATCCATGGCAACTCACTGGCTAAACGCAAAACTTTTTGACTTCCCACCCTTGAGACAATCAGCAACCAAGTTGTCCTTACCACGGACATGTCTGACTTCAAGAGGAAACTCCTGCAATATCCGTAGTAACTTTCCACCTCACTGCGGAGCTTCTCTCTCTTTTCAGGGTTCACTAGATAAGCATGTTGTTGGATCGGGGCCCAGTCCCCAATGTCATGCTCTAGTACATTTGGGTTGGCACATCTGAGAATGAACCCTGATATTCTAAAAGCAGGGCAACAACGTCAATATAATTGTACCCAAAAATTGTCAGTTGGTTGCATAAATAAATATCATGACTAAATGTTACATGAAATGTAAATATGAAATAGCCCCAATGTCAAAACACAGTTTTAAAGTGTCCAAATCAATAACCAATATGCAGAAACAGTTTGGGATGAATTGAAAACCTAAACATAAAATGTGCTATATACACAAACATCTGCCACAATAATCATATTACTTTTTGACAGGTAGCAATAAATCACTGATATCGATTAGGGGGGAAATCAGGTTATACGTGCTGTTGAAACTAACACAACTAAACAAAACACATGGAAATGGGAGATATATTTTACCTCACTGATTAGAGGACAACCTGCAGAAGAGAGTCAGCTACATTTTGGAGTGATGCATTTAAATTTAGGGGTCGCTAAACAAAGGAACACAACACTTATTTGTCATCACTCATCGATATCATGCTAAAATCATTTGTGCGAGAGGAGGGAGATGAGGTTGCACATCCTGTTAAAACTAACAGCTCAAAAACCACACGGAATCTGGGAATAATGTGTACATCCCTGGTTAGAGGACAACTTGTAGAAAACAGCTCGCCGCATTTTGATTCAAGTGGGTCACCAACGTGGTAAGTGTAACACAACTCTTTTTTTGTTACTATTTATGTGATTTAACAAAAATGTACTAACTCTTTCAATTCAGAGCCTGGATTTTGACCCTGAGGTTAATATTCATATCATGCTGAAATCAGTAGAACAGGTTACAAATGTTTATGGTTGTACATTGTGACATTAAAATACTCCTTCTACAATGTTAAAACATTTGACATTAATTCATTGATTGAGGTATTTTATCAGATTATCTCTGGTCACACTGATCACAGCTGAGGTTTGTCTTGTATGTGTTATATGTTGTGTAGTCCGCTTGCTAGACGTAGTAAAACTCTTCCCATATTGAGCACAGCTATAAGATTTCTCTGGTGTGATATCAGGCTGGTTGACTGAGTGAAACTCTTCCCTCATTGATTACAGCTGAAAGGCTTCTCTACTGTGTGTGTTCTCTGGTGTTTAGTCAGACAGCTAGACTTAGTAAAGCTCTTCCCACATTGAGCACAGCTATAAGGTTTCTCTCCTGTGTGTATTCTATGGTGAAGAGTCAGAATGCTCGAAGTAGTAAAACTCTTCCCACATTGAGCACAGTTATAAGGTTTCTCTCCTGTGTGTGTTCTCTGGTGTGATTTCAGGGTGTTTGAATGACTAAAACGCTTCCCACATTGAGTACAGCTATACGGTTTCTCTCCTGTGTGTGTTCTTTGGTGTACAATAAGATGGCGAGATGTATCAAACCTCTTCCCACATTGACCACAGCTATAAGGTTTCTCTCCTGTGTGTGTTCTCTGGTGTGATATCAGGCTGGTTGACCTTGTAAAACTCTTCCCACATTGAGCACAGTTATAAGATTTCTCTCCTGTGTGTGTTCGCTGGTGTGATTTCAGGCTGGTTGGATGAGTAAAACTCTTCCCACATTGAGTACAGGTATAAGGTTTCTCTCCTGTGTGTGTTCTCTGGTGAAAAGTCAGAATGCTCGAAGTAGTAAAACTCTTCCCACATTCATCACAGCTATAAGGTTTCTCTCCTGTGTGTGTTCTATGGTGAAGAGTCAGAATGCTCGAAGTAGTAAAACTCTTCCCACATTGAGCACAGTTATAAGGTTTCTCTCCTGTGTGTGTTCTTTGGTGTACAATAAGATGGCTAGATGTATAAAACCTCTTCCCACATTGACCACAGCTATAAGGTTTCTCTCCTGTGTGTGTTATCTGGTGTGATATCAGGCTGGTTGAATGAGTAAAACTCTTCCCACATTGAGTACAGCTATAAGGTTTCTCGACTGTGTGGATTCTCTGATGAATGTTAATGCCTGCAGAGGAGGTGAATCTTTTCCCACAGTCAGAGCAGCAGTGAGGTTTCTTCCCTGTGGATCTCTGCTGGTGTTTCTTGAGGTGTCCTAATGTGGAGAGACTCTTCTCTGCCTTGTCAGCATCATGAGGTTTTTGAGGCTCCCCAGAGGACCCACGGTAGTCCCGTCTCTCTCCTGTGTGAACAACAAAGTCAGACAGATGGTTAAAAGCCCACAACAGCAGAAATCCACTGTAAACAGCGTAACCATGATGTTGTACAACAATTGACGTCTGTAATGAATGTAATGATTATTTGACATTTGTCTGAAAATTAGCAAGAACAGTCATATATTGTCTTGTTTTCACATTAGTAGTAACATCTAAGATTGTAGACGAGAAATAAGTTACTCATGTTGTTGAAACTCTAAGCAGTGTGCCAGACGACTTTTGGTCACCAATATAGGCCCCTTTCTGTGTTTGCTAAAATTGCAGCACGAGGGCAATGCACATGCAATTTGGTTGTATAAACTCCTCCCCGCTAATGAGGAAGCCACTAGTTATGGATGTAGTATATCTGGTAATGAGGAAGCCACTAGTTATGGATGTAGTATATCTGGTAATGAGGAAACCACTAGTTATGGATGTAGTATATCTGGTAATGAGGAAACCACTAGTTATGGATGTAGTATATCTGGTAATGAGGAAACCACTAGTTATGGATGTAGTATATCTGGTAATGAGGAAACCGATAGTTATGGATGAAGGTTTTAGTTTTTACACAATGTGTTCTGAATATTACAATTTTGGATTATAATTATAAGGCTCCTTTGAATCTCCTCCTGAACCTCCTACTTCGTATATTGACCCATAACTTTGCCTAACAATAACAAACCTACTGTCGGACCCAAAACTTCACCTAACAACAAGATAGACCTAGGACTATAAATCATGTAATATTTTTGGTGAAACATGGAAACTAAAATGTCTTTGTCATGACATTTCATCACCAGATAATTTTGTGAATAATCCCACTAGGCTACTCTGTAATGTGTTGTCATTCTAAATGTCCTGAATAAAGGAAAATAGCTCTGTGTGTTGTACAATAGCCTATACATCAAGGAACAGTTCTCTACACATTATGAGCTAAGTATCTCTGTGTCCAGACAGACTAACGAGACCCTACAGTAAATCAAGCAGACAATAACATTATAAACATCAATTTGTTAGGGATGTTGGATCGAACGTGGAGCACGGCATAACTGTCTTTAAGATGGCGCCGGAGAGGAAGGCTGACGTTTTAACCAATTGTGTTTTTTTGATCATTTCTTTGCGTTGTTTGGAACTTATTTTTTTACTTATTTTTACTTAATGTCGCTACAATCGCTTATGACTGAAAATAACTTCTGGACATCTGAACTGCGATTACTCACCACGGACTGGCAGAAACATTTTTTCCCTTTAAAACCTCTTACATCTAGACGTTCCGCTAGCGGAACACCTGCTCCAATATCCAATGATAGAGCCTGGCGCGAAATACAAACTCCTCTAAAATCCGAAAACTTCCATTTTTCAAACATATGACTATTTTACATATCGAGTGCATAGAGGAGTTCTGTATCTATAATTCTTAAAATAATTGTTATGTTTTTTTGTGAATGTTTATCGTGAGTAATTTAGTAAATTCACCGGAGGTGTTCGGTGGGTATGCTAGTTCTGAACGTCACATGCTAATGTAAAAAGCTGTTTTTTGATATAAATATGAACTTGATTGAACAAAACATGCATGTATTGTATAACATAATGTCCTAGGAGTGTCATCTGATGAAGATCAAAGGTTAGTGCTGCATTTAGCTGTGGTTTTGGTTTTTGTGACATTATATGCTAGCTTGAAAAATGGGTGTGTGAATATTTCTGGCTGGGTACTCTCCTGACATAATCTAATGTTTTGCTTTCGTTGTAAAGCCTTTTTGAAATCGGACAATGTGGTTAGATAAAGGAGAGTCTTGTCTTTAAAATGGTGTAAAATAGTCATATGTTTGAAAAATTGAAGTTTGGGGATTTTTTGAGGAGTTTGTAATTCGTACCACACCCTATCATTGGATATTGGAGCGGTGTTCCGCTAGCGGAACATCTAGAATGCACACGAGCACAATGACTATACCGTTTAGCTAAGCTAAGAATAACGTGAATAATCAAGTCAATAAACGTTGGGTAGTTAGTTGGAATATAGTTAATATACTGGCAAGTTTGATGTAAAAGTAGCATTGAGAATGCACACGACCCCTTGGCTAAGAATAACGTGAATAATCAAGTCAATAAACGTTGGGTAGTTAGTTGGAATATAGTTAATATACTGGCAAGTTTGATGTAAAAGTAGCCAACTAATGTTAGGTAGCTAGCTGACATACTGCTGTGAAGATATGCTATGCGCTTTGTAAGGATAGCGTAGCTAACATAATTTGTAACATAACTTATTTGAAAAATCATTACATTGCTCAACATTTGTCATAATTAGTTAAAGCAGTTCATTTGTATCCGCTCTCTTGTCGGACTTGGGCTGCATATTTTCCGCCATTTTCTTCAAATCTGAAAATAGTTGAAGCCACGCCCATTTCCTGAAGAATTGCATTTTGGGCCCTAAAAGCACAGAAAGTGTCCTCTGCATGTTTACCTCGTATTTTGTTGAATTTAGTACATCCGGGAACTTTTGGCATACTAACTATATGCATACTATGACAAATAAGCATACTATATACTAAATTCACGTCACAAATAGTACGGTTAGTATGAGTATTCTAACACAGCTCAGGTCAATGGGCAGCCATTTTGTTTCTGTTTTAAAAACTAGGTTGCCCCTTTAAAAAAGCCACACAATCAATCAACCAATCTGCAGTTCAAACAATAACAAAGCTGTAATTCCACCACTGTTTTGCTAATAAGATGATGGATGGGGCTGGAGAAATGTAACTAGTCTCAAATGCATAGACAAACCTATGGAAGCAAGGACTGACCATCCATGATATCAACATTATAGTTTTAACTATGTTTTGAGGCTATACAGTGTTGGTTTACATTGTTTCTGAACATGGGAGTAAAAAACGCTTATTTGGGGTTCTGATGGGGTACAACAGTTGAACTAAGCTCATGAGGCATGTGTTATATTCTTCAAGAATCAATGGCTATAAATAAATAATAAAGCATTTAAATATGGATGTAGCTATTGCATATTTCCCCTTTAACACCACACATCAGTTCAACAACTGAAGAGTTTGTGCCTCTGTTTTTAAGACAGTACTTACTAGTGTTAACCAGGGCCCGTTCATCGTTAGAACCATTGGACGCCTTAAGATGCGTTTGGGAAACCGAGCCCAGATATCCAGTTTCCTCCTCTTCCTTCTTCGATGTGACAGTCATCTCCCCCTCCTCCTCTTTCACTCCAAAAACTGCATCCTCTTCTTTCACAGTAACGGCCTCACTCTCTACTTCTTGTTTTACTGTGATGTTCTCTTCTTTAGCAGGAGGAGAGTAGCTGAGTAACCGCATGGTCGGGGATGTTAGCTAGCTAGGCTAATGCTAACTTAACCAGCCCGCTAGCTAACTAATAACAACAACACCGTAAATATGAAATTAAATCTGATAACTAACTAGACGACAAAAGTGGGTTTAAAACACAGTGGCTAATATACACGAAAGCGTCTAAAGAGCTTTATTGGTTCGGCTATTTTGTCTAGCAAGCTACTGAGGTGGCTGACGAACTGTTGCTGCTGTTGAAAGAAGAGTTCCGTCCACTAGATTATACGTCACACCAACAGTATTACCTTAAAGTTGCACACCGCCATCTGCTGACTGGAGTGGGTAACGCAGTTGAGTAAAATGTATATTTTATTTTCTGACAAAAAGTTAAAGTTTAAGGTGTAGGAAGCGTTCGTTTTTACTCACCAGTGTAACAACACAGTGTGGTTAAAGACTTAGTAACTTAGTTGTAGTCACGATATGGTTGCCTATAAGTACAAACAGTTATGTTTTTGCGTTGTTACATATTTCTTAACTTATTACCGGATATCTTCTAAACTACCTACAATGCAGTATTTCTCAACGTCATATGGAGGATCTACTCTGTGCTGCAGAGTTTGTATGCTAGCTCGGTATCTAGCTCCAGCTTGTAAACGTCAGTCACACCTCATGCTTTCATATACTGTGTGGTCGTGATATCTAGTGGGAACGCATTAGCACGGTAGACTCTGCTGCCTTGTTGTCAGTAGGGATGTTGTGTTTGATACCGGAGCTACGAGGCCTGCGTCCAAATCGCTAAGCAGTAAACTTCAAAGCAGTGTACCGATGCCTGTATCACTTCATCAGCAGCATGTCATCAATGGCGTCTGAAGCTTCATTTCATCAAACAACCACCTGATTGGTTTGGTATTGGGCTTGTTCGACACTGTTGCTGCTGTTGAAAGAAGCGTTCTGTCCACTATATATACACGTCACAATAGCATCGCCTTAAAGCCCCACATTATGTATTGTTACACCATGTAGGAGCAGTATAGACCTAGTCTGTTCATTATATACATCTACATGATGTATTGTTACACCATGTAGGAGCAGTATAGACCTAGTCTGTTCATTATATACATCTACATGATGTATTGTTACACCATGTAGGAGCAGTATAGACCTAGTCTGTTCATTATATACATCTACATGATGTATTGTTACACCATGTAGGAGCAGTATAGACCTAGTCTGTTCATTATATACATCTACATGATGTATTGTTACACCATGTAGGAGCAGTATAGACCTAGTCTGTTCATTATATACATCTACATGATGTATTGTTACACCATGTAGGAGCAGTATAGATCTAGACTGTTCATTATATACATCTACATGATGTATTGTTACACCATGTAGGAGCAGTATAGACCTAGTCTGTTCATTATATACATCTACATGATGTATTGTAACACCATGTAGGAGCAGTATAGACCTAGTCTGTTCATTATATACATCTACATGATGTATTGTTACACCATGTAGGAGCAGTATAGACCTAGTCTGTTCATTATATACATCTACATGATGTATTGTTACACCATGTAGGAGCAGTATAGATCTAGTCTGTTCATTATATACATCTACATGATGTATTGTTACACCCTGTAGGAGCAGTATAGACCGACAGTAGCTGGCTACTTATTTATATGTTGTTTGACTGAATGAAACTGCCTTAAATGTGCTGTAGTAAACATTTTTTTATTCTCACTAATCAATCACCACATTCCTGTCTTTGTATGTCTCAATAGTATTATTTAAGTAAATCCATGTAAAATAATCTTAGTCTGAAAATAAAATGTGATCCTCAACTGCGTTTCCCTCCAGTCAGCAGACGGCGATGTGCGTCTTTCAGGCGATGCTGCAGCGTGACGTATAATCTAGTGGACGGTTCTTCATAAACAGCTCGTCAACCACCTCGGTAGCTTGCTAGCCAACATAGCCGAAAGATTCAAGCTATTTATACGCTTTCGGTGTATATTAGCTACTGTGTTTTAGACACACTTCTGTCGTATCTACTTGTTAACCTATTTAATTTAATATTACGTTATTTTGTATTAGTCAGCTATAGTAGCTGGCTGGTTAAGTTAGCATTAGCCTAGTCGCTAATGATAGCTAGCTAGCTAACATCCCCGAACATGAGCTCCCTAAACTACTCCCCTCCTGTTAAAGAGGAGGAGGTCTGCTGGACGGAGAAAGAAGCTCTGGGGCTGAACATTGTCGTGAAAGAGGAGAAGGAAGAGGAGGATGTTACAGTAAAACAAGAAGTAGAGGGTGAGGCTGTTACAGTGAAAGAAGAAGAGAAAGACGTTTCAGTTAAACAAGAGGAAGAAAAAGAGGTGGATGCCGTTTTTGGAGTGAAGAAGGAAGGAGAGATTACTGTCACATTGAAAGATGAAGAGGAGGAGACAGGAGATCTGATTAACACCAGTAAGTACCGCCTTCAATTAGTTTTTAACTTTGGATATTCGGAGTTTGCTCGTCAATACCTCTTCAACGGAGGGTCCTGGGATGATGACTGATATGTCTAGAATCAGACGACGTAGAGAACAAGCTACCCCTTGTTTTCTCCGTTCCGTTTCCAAAAAGTGACTTAACATATATATTTGAGGAGGGTCTATCTTCTGACCGCAGACTGGGGGGCCACGGCATGTAGTGATTTTAATGTAGTGATGTTTTACTACACACCGTGACCCCCAATAGAGCCATGTGAGAGTTGGGTTGGCTACACCAAAGATTATGGATATACTGACAAGATGTCTCTCCGTCCTGACAAGGGGAGTCGTTGTCCACAAAGCAGCATTGTGGGTTGTCTCGCTCCCACCTATATATCTTATTATTGTAATCCATTGTTTATATTCTGAGGGTTGTTGATGTCAACCGCCTGTATTCAATGGAGAGAGATGCTAAGCTACTAGCATGAATATGCATAGCGATCTGGAGACAACTCCTATAGTGTTTTATCAAAGTTGTCGGTATGTCACGTGTCCACATAACTTAATCATTACGAAACTTCTGTTAGATCAAGTAAAACTCACGTAGCAAATAAGCCATTCATTTTGTTGTTGACCAAATTCAAAACTTTCCACATTGGGTTGATAATTGTTTCCACTTGGATACAGCCTACTGTAACCTACTGGCATGACCTAGAGAGATAGAACCTACTGTAACCTACTGGCATGACCTAGAGGGGTACAACCTACTGTAACCTACTGGCATGACCTAGAGAGATACAACCTACTGTAACCTACTGGCATGACCTAGAGGGGTACAACCTACTGTAACCTACTGGCATGACCTAGAGAGATACAACCTACTGTAACCTACTGGCATGACCTAGAGGGGTACAACCTACTGTAACCTACTGGCATGACCTAGAGAGATACAACCTACTGTAACCTACTGGCATGACCTAGAGAGTTACAACCTACTGTAACCTACTGGCATGACCTAGAGAGATACAACCTACTATAACCTACTGGCCTGACCTGGAGAGTTACAACCTACTGTAACCTACTGGCCTGACCTGGAGAGTTACAACCTATTGTAACCTACTGGCATGACCTAGATAGTTACAACCTACTGTAGCCTACTGGCATGACCTAGAGAGTTACAACCTACTGTAGCCTACTGGCATGACCTAGAGAGTTACAACCTACTGTAGCCTACTGGCATGACCTAGAGAGTTACAACCTACTGTAGCCTACTGGCATGACCTAGAGAGATACAACCTACTGTAACCTACTGTAACCTACTGGCATGACCTAGAGAGTTACAACCTACTGGCATGACCTAGAGAGTTACAACCTACTGTAGTCTACTGGCATGACATAGAGAGTTACAACCTACTGGCATGTCTACTGGTATGCAAGCATTTCTAAACTTTCTTCTGAATTTTATGGGGTATTGTGATGTCATTATGAGGTATTGTCTGAAGATTGATCATTAAAAAAAAAGGTGACCAGAATAAGGCTGTAACGTAACAAAATGTGTAAAAAGGGAAGGGGTCTGAATGCACTATGTTCTAGGGTTGTCCTAAATAAAAATAAAAAATAGTATTTTATTTCTACCAATTGATTGGTTGAAATGTTATGACGTGTATTTGTTCATATAGACACACCCCATGTGTTTAATAAAATCAACTGTATGTGCAGAACTTGAACTGAACTGATGCTTCAAGCGTTTGATTTAAATAATTAACACACACAAATTACTTGAGGAAGCCAGAGGTCAATATAACCAGAAGAAAATAACCAATTCCCCACCTGCTGCTGGCCTTCGTTAATTCTGACGTTATGCTCCTGGAGTTTCCAGTAAAATAGGCAAACTTTTTTCATTTCCATTTGAAGTGCCAATTTATCTTACCATTTCTACCGATCTGCGTGCCAGTTATGAACGAGTTACAACACCTGTTTGGCCCCGCCACTTCCTGGGTCGGTGAAGTGAGATATTCAATTTAAGGAATATATCCGAGTCTCACGCTCATCACCTGTGGAAGGCGGGGCTTCCAGCGAGGCACGGATTTAATAGTATGTTGTACCTAGTTTCCCTCCTTCAGGGAACAGTAGTTATAGTCATAACGTGTGGATTTAATAGTATGTTGTACCTAGTTTCCCTCCTTCAGGGAACAGTAGTTATAGTCATAATGTTACCCTTGTCATATTATGTTTTTTTTGTATTCTGAAATGCTCTCTAACTATGTAACATTTAGTGTCTCCTTATGTTACGCTGGGAAAACAGTTTTATGGGCACAGAAATCCTAAGTCATTTCCGAGTTTGCTAAATCCAATGGTTTTAACCTAGAGTCACCTTAACTTTATTGATGACACCCAAATGGATACTGTCATTAATGTGGTTCTTCAATAATTACACATAATACTTAATACTGTAGCTGTTTAGTTAGTCACATGTTCAACTATCATCAGCTGATCCAGGAAATCATTTTCTGAATGACAGTCGCATGACAAACATCACGACATGGGTATATTTGTTGTTAGGTGAAGTTATGGGTCCTACAGCAGGTCTATGTTATTCTTAGGTGAAGTTATGGGCCAATTTGCCAAACGCTTAGTTTACAAACCCTCATTGTCAGGCTGATGGAAAAGCCAAAGAGCATTTTACTGGTTGAAGTGTTTTTTAAGTACAAAGCGGTTGATTTGCGATGACGACACAAACATTATATTAAGCAGGACATTCAAGCGAGCCTTACAATTATAATCCAAAGTAGTGTGAAATGCACTCATAACCAACCTGGAAATGGAGGTTACTCCCCTGAGTTTCCCCATTCACATTCAGAATACATTGTGAAAAACTAAAATCTTTGTTCACCCTTTTTGCTCCAGGCAGATATAGTACATCAATAACTATCGGTTTCCTCATTAGCAGGGAGGAGTTTCTACAACTAAATTGCATGTGCATCGCCCTCGTGCCGCAATTTTAGCAAGCACAGAAAGGGGCCTATATTGGAGACCAAAAGTCGTCTGGCACACTGCTTAGAGT
The DNA here is from genome assembly GCF_901001165.1 of Salmo trutta. Taxonomy (NCBI): domain Eukaryota; kingdom Metazoa; phylum Chordata; class Actinopteri; order Salmoniformes; family Salmonidae; genus Salmo; species Salmo trutta. Next base: position 53,832 of record NW_021822715.1, read on the forward strand.
TTCAACAACATGATTAACTTATTTTTAGCCTACAATCATCGATGTTACTACTAATGTGAAAACAAGACAATATATGACAATTCTTGCTAATTTTAAGACAATTGTCAAATAATTTTTACATTCATTACAGATGTCAATTATTGTACAACATCATGGCTACGCTGTTGGCATCACCTTTTACAGTGGATTACCGCTGTTGTGGGCCTTTAACCATCTGTCTGACTTTGTTGTTCACACAGGAGAGAGACGGGACTACCGTGGGTCCTCTGGGGAGCCTCAACAACCTCATGATGCTGACAAGGCAGAGAAGAGTCTCTTCAGATCAGAACACCCCAAGAAACACCAGCAGAGATCCACAGGGAAGAGAACTCACTGCTGCTCTGACTGTGGGAAGAGATTCACCTCCTCAGCAGGCATTAAAATTCATCAGAGAATCCACACACGAGAGAAACCTTTTACCTGTACTCAATGTGGGAAGAGTTTTACTACATCTGGCCATATGACTCTACACCAGAGAACACACACAGGAGAGAAACCTTATATCTGTGGTCAATGTGGGAAGAGTTTTACTGAGTCTAGCAGTCTGACTCAACACCAGAGAATCCACACAGGAGAGAAACCTTATAGCTGTGCTCAATGTGGGAAGAGTTTTGGTCAATCTGGCGATCTGACAGTGCACCAGAGAATACATACAGGACAGAAACCCTATAGCTGTGATCAATGTGGCAAGAGTTTTGTTGGATCTGGTCTGCTGACATTACACCAGAGAATCCACACAGGAGAGAAACCTCATAGCTGTGATCAATGTGGGAAGAGTTTTACTACATCTAGCCATCTTATTATACACCAGCGAGTACACACAGGAGAGAAACCTTATAGTTGTGATCAATGTGGGAACAGTTTTACTCAGCTAAGCAACCTGATATCACACCAGAGAACACACACTGGAGATAAACCTTATAGCTGTGATCAATGTGGGAAGAGTTTTACTCAGCCAAGCAACCTGACACGACACCAGAGAACACACACGGGAGAGAAACCGTATAGCTGTGATCAATGTGGGAAGAGTTTTGTTACATCTGGCCAGCTGACTTTACACCAGAGAACACACACAGGAGATAAGCCTTATAGCTGTGATCAATGTGGGAACAGTTTTTCTCAGCTAAGCAACCTGATATCACACCAGAGAACACACACAGGAGAGAAACCTTATAGCTGTGATCAATGTGGGAAGAGATACTCTGATAAAAGTTATCTGACCAAACATCAGAAAATACATACATAAAGGAGTTGTTTCATGATATCAATGAATTAATGTCACAATGTAGAATGTTTAACATTGTAGAAGGAATATATTAATGGTGTCACAATGTAGAACCCTAAACGTTTGTCCCCTGTTCTATTGATTTCAACATGATATGGATATTAGCCTCAGGGGGAAAATCCAGGTTCTGAAATGGAAGAGTTACTATTTATGAGATTTAACAAAAAGTGACTAACACAAAAAGAGTTCTGTTACACTTACCACGTTGGTGACCCACTTTAATCAAAATGTATCTAGCTGTTTTCTACAAATTGTCCTCTAACCAGGGATGTACACATTATTCCCAGATTCTGTGTGGTTTTTAGCTGTTAGTTTTAACAGGACGTGCAACCTCATCTCCCTTATGTCACACAAATGATTTTAGCATGATATCGATGAGTTATAACAAATAAGTGTTGCATTCCTTTGTTTAATGACCCCTACATTTAAATGTATCGCTCCAAGATGTAGCTGACTGTCTTCTGCAGGTTGTCCTCTAATCAGTGAGGTAAAATATATCTCCCATTTCCATGTGTTTTTTTAGTTGTTAGTTTCAACAGCACGTACAACCTGATTTCCCCCCTAATCGATATCAGTGATTTATTGCTGCTTGTGCAGTTTATAAGGTGCTTGTTTAAATAAATACAAGTAATATGATTATTGTGGCAGATGTTTGTGTAAATAGCACATTTTATGTTTAGGTTTTCGATTTATCCCAAACTGTTTCTGCATATTGGTTAATGATTTGGACACGTTAAAACTGTGTTTTGACATTGGGGCTATCCCACCTAGCAAAATGTAATTGAGGAGACTGAAAATAAGACTATGCAACCAAATTTTTCATATTTACATTTCATGTAACATTTAGTAATCATAATTATTTATGCAACCAACTGACAATTTTTGGTACAATTATATTGACATTGTTGCCCTGCTTTTAGAATATCAGGATTCATTCTCAGATGTGCCAACCCAAATGTACTAGAGCATGACATTGGGGACTGGGCCCCGATCCAACAACATGCCTATCTAGTGAACCCTGAAAAGAGAGAGAAGCTCCGCAGTGAGGTGGAAAGTTACTACGGATATTGCAGGAGTTTCCTCTTGAAATCAGACATGTCTGTGGTGAGGACAACTTGGTTGCTGATTGTCTCAAGGGTTGGCAGTCAAAAAAGTTTTGTTTTGTGGGAAAAATTGCTTATTTTCTGGGGGGGGGGGATTCTATAGAAATTATATGATTGTGTATATTATTATTTAGAAATACGTGTTTTTTTCCTTGTTTTTAATTGTTGACAGCCAGTAGACACCATGTTTATATTTGTGAAGGTGAAGCATTGTTGCTGATTATAATGTGAAATGGAAGTTGTTTTCTGTTGGTGGTGAGCAAACTTGTCCAACAAAAATATAGGATATATTTGTTGTCTTAAAGGGGGAAGGTGTTACAGGCTTTGGTTTTTCCATTTATGTTTTGAGGTTGGACTTTAGCACGTCTAGCTCGTTAGCACGTCTAGCTCGTTAGCACGTCTAGCTCATTAGCACGTCTAGCTCGTTAGCACGTCTAGCTCGTTAGCACGTAGGACGCACTGATTGGTGTCACCTCGTTAGTCAGTATGTGTTACACCTGTGCTGGCTTGTCCATCTCGTTAGTGGGAAGGTGTTTTACCTGAGCTGGTCCAGGTTCTATTTAAGAGTGTCTGGCCCAGTGCTCCAGTTGTCTTGATACATGTGGAGAGTCAACACCTTTAGTTGCGCCGCCTTTTTGGTTTGCTTCCTGTCTTTGAGTTTGGTGTGGGTTTTTCCTTTTGTTTCTCATGGTGGGTGTCTTTTAGGTCCCAGTTGTTGTTACTAGTCAACTTTCAGTGGACACTGAGAGCAAAACTGAAACATTATGTTATTATACTTTCATTGCATCAAATGGTTGTTTTATTAACAGAATAGAGGGTTCTTATAACTATTGTGTCTGTGTTCTACTGAGGATGGGCCTCTGGGAGAAAACACTGACAGGAGATTTACAATGTCTTTTGGGTGATAAAACCTAAAGAGACTGCATTCCAGAGTATGAGTTAATGTTTCTGTTCTATATGGGACCAGGGAGAGATGACCCCAGGGCCAGAGATGACCCCCTGGTCTCTACACAGAGTACTGTTTTTACAGCAGATACTGTCTGCTGAGAATTATAAGTATCTTTCATACAAATGTTAACCTTGTGACCCGTTCTATACATCTGTTGTTGGTCATGTAGGTTGAAAGGGCTGTAAAAGACCTTTGTACTTTTGTCCTGTGGGTCCACCAGCCATCATTATCGTAGGGCAATTGATTCACTTTATATGTGACGTATTGACCTGCTCCCTTATAAGTGAATAAAGATTTAGTTTAAGAATAACTCTGACTTGTGTGATAATTTCTTTAAAATGAAATGAGACAAACTTAACAACCACATTTGGCGATGGGGATGTGAATCTTCACTTGGTGACTGCTCCTGGTGACCTGGGTAAATGGTGCACCAGGGATCCCTCTAATTTGGGATCTCAGTGAGACCACACTTCGGTAACGGAGCAGATGAACCCATCTTTGATCTGAGAGGCAGCGAGCCGAGTATAGATGAGCATGAGATAGAAATGTGAAAATATTCCTGCAGGTTAAAATATTGTTGAAAAACAACTAATTGATTAGGTATGTTTGGGAATAGCATTGTGTGACTGTGATATGAGAGTTGTGTGACTGTGATATGAGAGTTGTGTGACTGTGGTATGAGAGTTGTGACTATGATATGGGAGTTGTGTGACTGTGATATGGGAGTTGTGTGACTGTGGTATGAGAGTTGTGTGACTGTGATATGAGAGTTGTGTGACTGTGATATGGGAGTTGTGTGACTGTGGTATGAGAGTTGTGTGACTGTGATATGGGAGTTGTGTGACTGTGATATGAGAGTTGTGTGACTGAATCTTAATCTGATGTTTGGATAGTAACAGAGATCTATAGTTCCTCCTAGAGATCTATAGTTCCTCCTAGAGATCTATAGTTCCTCTTATAGATCTATAGTTCCTCACAGAGATCTATAGTTCCTCCTAGAGATCTATAGTTCCTCACAGAGATCTATAGTTCTTCATATAGAAATATGCTTAATCAGATGATTGACATGTGGATACATTTTACATTTTAGTCATTTAGCAGATCTTCTTATCCAGAGCGACTTACAGTAGTGAATGCATACATTTCATACATTTGGTTTTTTTTGTACTGGCCCCCCGTGGGAATCGAACCCACAACCCTGGCGTTGCACACACCATGCTGGCGTTGCAAACACCATGCTCTACCAACTAACGTTATCTTGGGGTTCCGTTCCTTCACTGCCATCATAGAAGATCACGGGGTGGTATTGAGAGGGGGATGATATTTTAGAAAGCAGCAGAAGGTCTGTAGTTTCTGGGAGGCTTGATTTTGCCGCGGTCTCTGGGAGGTTAGAGAACCGTTGACGATCCGGTCATTGTCCGGGAAACAAAAGTTTATTTTTTGTTCTGCTGGGAGGATGTTTGGAGAGCTGCTTCGTAGCTGTGGAGAGTCCTTGAAAAAGCAAATGGAATGGTTGTCGTGACTACCTGAGAATTTCTTACGTTTTCTATGGATTCTGTGAATATATGAAAATATGATAAAATGTATGTGTGTATAATGATTACTAAAGATTTGATGAAGTAATACTGGGAATATAATTAGATACCATTTAAACAACCCATATGTAGACGAACGTAGGTTTTGAGTTGGTAACTTTTAATGGATAATTTGATAAAGATGAGGTTTAAGCATTATTAAACAGTCTACAAAGTCTGGCCAGTTGTCTCAGAAACTGATGGGAGTGTGTCCACTTTAGGTTATGTTGCCCTAACGATGTAACTATAAAACGTCCAGGTACTACAATTGAAATAAAACAATTGTTTGGGGGGGGGGGGGGGGGGGGGTAGATGAGATGAGAAGCAGGACAGGACAGGTCACCAAGCAGGACAGGTCACCGTCCTTAGTTAGTTAGTTAGTTAGGTAACGAAGCTAACGTTAGCTAGTTCATTATCACAAAAGTGAGAACTGCTCTAGATTGGAAACTTACGTTAATGAGTGTAAAGCCATGTTGGCTTTATGGAAACGATATACAATATATGGGAAAGAATATAGTTGAGGGAATAATCCAAACCTAGTTGTGCCTAGTTAGGACATAACGTTAGCTAGCTAGCTAACGGTACTGTACTGTAGCTCATACAACGCCGACGGTCATACCCGGCTTTCTAATATTTACGTTCATTAACTATAGTAACGTTATGGAAGATATTCACAGAAAACCATCATTGTCTTCGTTATTCATTATTAGTATGTTATATTATTATAATAAATGATTTCGAGACATATTCAGAGCCAAACATCAACCCAACTTAACCTTTTTAACTTTTGTCGCATCCAAACTTGTCACCATCGTTTTCAGTTGTAATTGCGAAGTTCCCGGAAGAAGTCCAGCAACAACGGAGGTTCCTCGATGAACCCACCTTCTAACAAGTTCTTTGAAGAACCTTTTGGGGCTGTTTTTCATTGACCAAGAACCCTACGGTTCTTAGGGGATCTGAGAACAACTCCAGTTGAACCCTTCATTTTTAGAGTGTAGTCGGCTCTATTTACTCTCAGATTCAAACATGATGATTAGTATCAACGATCAAGTCAGCTGCTGCTGCTCCAATACAGTATGAGGTGAGACGGTGAACTGATGTTGAACTGGGCAGTCAGCTGCTGCTGCTCCAATACAGTATGAGGTGAGACGGTGAACTGACGTTGAACTGGGCAGTCAGCTGCTGCTGCTCCAATACAGTATGAGGTGAGACGGTGAACTGATGTTGAACTGGGCAGTCAGCTGCTGCTGCTCCAATACAGTATGAGGTGAGACGGTGAACTGATGTTGAACCGGGCAGTCAGCTGCTGCTGCTCCAATACAGTATGAGGTGAGACGGTGAACTGATGTTGAACCGGGCAGTCAGCTGCTGCTGCTCCAATACAGTATGAGGTGAGACGGTGAACTGATGTTGAACTGGGCAGTCAGCTGCTGCTGCTCCAATACAGTATGAGGTGAGAGGGTGAACTGATGTTGAACTGGGCAGTCAGCTGCTGCTGCTCCAATACAGTATGAGGTGAGACAGTGAACTGATGTTGAACGGGGCAGTCAGCTGCTGCTGCTCCAATACAGTATGAGGTGAGACGGTGAACTGATGTTGAACCGGGCAGTCAGCTGCTGCTGCTCCAATACAGTATGAGGTGAGACGGTGAACTGATGTTGAACCGGGCAGTCAGCTGCTGCTGCTCCAATACAGTATGAGGTGAGACGGTGAACTGATGTTGAACCGGGCAGTCAGCTGCTGCTGCTCCAATACAGTATGAGGTGAGACGGTGAACTGATGTTGAACCGGTCAGTCAGCTGCTGCTGCTCCAATACAGTATGAGGTGAGACGGTGAACTGATGTTGAACCGGGCAGTCAGCTGCTGCTGCTCCAATACAGTATGAGGTGAGACGGTGAACTGATGTTGAACCGGGCAGTCAGCTGCTGCTGCTCCAATACAGTATGAGGTGAGACGGTGAACTGATGTTGAACCGGGCAGTCAGCTGCTGCTGCTCCAATACAGTATGAGGTGAGACGGTGAACTGATGTTGAATCATAATGATTAAGTTAAATAGAATTAATCAGTGGAACTGTTAAAAAATAGTGTATGGCATATTAAATATATTATTGTTATCATATAGAAACATCATGGAATATTGTACATCATATTAAATATATTACTCTATTGTTATCATATAGAAACATCATAGAACAAACCAAAGTGCTTCTTCATTCATTACTCTGGTAAAGACAGTTATGCCGTGCTCCACGTTGGATCCAACATCCCTAACAAATTGATGTTTATAATGTGTTATTGTCTGCTTGATTTACAGTAGGGTCTCGTTAGTCTGTCTGGACACAGAGATACTTAGCTCATAATGTGTAGAGAACTGTTCCTTGATGGATAGGCTATTGTACAACACACAGCTATTTTCCTATATTTGTTGTTCAGTGAAGTTATGGGTCCTACAGTAGGTCTATGTTATTGTTAGGTGAAGTTATGGGCCATTTTGGCAAACCCTCATTGTCAGGCTGATGAAAAAGCCAAAGAGTTGAAGTGTTTTTTAAATATAACTGAAACTGTTAGTAGTATATGGCATATTAAATATATTACTCTATTGTTATCATATAGAAACATCATGGAATATTGTACATCATATTAAATATATTACTGTATTGTTATCATATAGAAACATCATGGAATATTGTACATCATATTAAATATATTACTGTATTGTTATCATATAGAAACATCATGGAATATTGTACATCATATTAAATATATTACTCTATTGTTATCATATAGAAACATCATGGAATATTGTACATCATATTAAATATATTACTGTATTGTTATCATATAGAAACATCATGGAATATTGTACATCATATTAAATATATTACTCTATTGTTATCATATAGAAACATCATGGAATATTGTACATCATATTAAATATATTACTCTATTGTTATCATATAGAAACATCATGGAATATTGTACATCATATTAAATATATTACTGTATTGTTATCATATAGAAACATCATGGAATATTGTACATCATATTAAATATATTACTGTATTGTTATCATATAGAAACATCATGGAATATTGTACATCATATTAAATATATTACTGTATTGTTATCATATAGAAACATCATGGAATATTGTACATCATATTAAATATATTACTGTATTGTTATCATATAGAAACATCATGGAATATTGTACATCATATTAAATATATTACTGTATTGTTATCATATAGAAATATCATGGAATATTGTACATCATATTAAATATATTACTCTATTGTTATCATATAGAAACATCATGGAATATTGTACATCATATTAGCATCAACATACATTATTGTTTCATTCAATTTCACATAATAAGGATATTTCATATTTTCAAGTTCAGAAGTCAGAACCCATCACCTGCTATGTAAAAGAGACAGAAGAATGCACAATGGTCAATGCTATCTGGGATCCTTGGGACATCCCTACCCCTAACCTTAACCCCCTACCTTAACCATTTTAAATGTCAACTTCAACGGGCTAGGGACGTCCCAAGGATGTATCTCTACCTGAAAATACATGATCTGAGTGATTGATAGTTGGTATTCAGCAGTCATAAAGCCTTATTTACTTTAATGAACTACTAAAATAGTGATTTTGTCAGACAGCATAGACAGCAGCTCTACACTTTATTGAGTGACTGATCCATTCATCCTTCCATCCGTCCTCAGCCTTCCTCTCCTCTGAAGACCCAGTGAGGGTGGAGCTCAGTCAGAGAGCTGTTGAGGGACTGGTTAGGAAGAACACTTCTACAGCCAGTGAGGTGAGAGGTCACACATGGTTTAGATGGTAAATATTTATGTCCCCTTAGCGGTTCATCACGTCAGCAAAAGGGAACATGTTCCATTTATGTTTATTTAGTGAAAATTGTCCACTGGTATTGCTGTAATTTCTCATCACTTTTGGCTGTATGAAAGTGAATTTCCCCCCAGGCATACATACGTGTTCTTTGTTATTACCCGAGCCACTGCCTGTTCACCCGCTATCATTCAGAAGGCGAGATCAGTACAGGTGCATCAACGCTGAGACTGAAAAACAGCTTCTATCTCAAGGCCATCAGACTGTTAAACAGCACAGAGAGACTGCAGCCTACATGTAGACTTGACATCATTGGCCACTTTAATAAATGGAACACTAGTCACTTTAATAATGTTTACATATCATTTCTCATCTCATATGTATAAACTGTATCTCAGTCTATGCTGCTCTGACATTGTTTATCCATATATTTATATATTCCTAATTCCATTCCTTTACTTAGATTTGTGTGTATTAGGTATTTGTTGTGAAATTGTTAGATATTAATTGTTAGATATTGCTGCACTGTGGGAACTAGAAGGACAAGCATTTCGCTACACCTGCAATAACATCTGAACACCTGTATGTGACCAACAACATTTGATTTGTTATGAAGGTAATTTGTGTAAAATGTACTTTTCCCCACTCATTCACCCCATCTCTTTACATTGCTTATGCATAATCAGTGGCCTGACTGTGTCCAGACTATGTCAAAGGCCCATCCTGGTAGATCTGAACCTAATGCAGCTTGGAGTGATCAGATGACAGAAGTCACATTTAGATGCCAAGTGTATTTGAGGCCATAGATGCTACATATCTATTACATTGAGTGTTTTATTTAATATGACTAAATGTATTTCTTTCTTTCTGTGTTGCAGGGGCAGTCAATAAATGGAACAGCAAGGCCACAGAACATGACATAAGCAGAGCTGTGGGAGACCACCTCAAGCCCCTGGTAGAGCCGGGGGTGGTGTTTACCACTCCACCACGCCTTCAGCAGGCTGGAAAAGTGGGATTGATCTGTTTTTCATACTAAGATGGACCAAGAGTTTGTTGATTGGTCAGTCATTGGGTAAATTTGTTTTACAATGTGTTTATATAAAATCAAGCTTTATTTATACAGACTTGTCAGACATGGATGCAACACAATGGCTTCACAGGAAAAAACAATGAAAATAAACATAAATATTTAGTACACAAATACAAGGATAAAAAACAGAAGAATGACAACTAATGAGCATTCTAAGGAAATGCCATTGATTAAAATATCAACAATATGATGCTATATTCAACCCAAAATATAACTTGTTTTTAGGAGGGGCTCTGAAAGACACTATGGGGGTGTCCACTGTAAGTTGACTAGTAACAACAACTGGGACCTAAAAGACACCCACCATGAGACCCACTAAATCTGCCCAAGAAGAGGAAAACAAAAGAAAAACCCACACCAAACTTAAAGACAGGAAGCAAACCAAAAAGGTGGAGCAACTAAAGAAAAGGTGGAGCAACTAAAGGTGTTGACTCTCCACATGTATCAAGACAACTGGAGCACTGGGCCAGACACTCTTAAATAGAACCTGGACCAGCTCAGGTGAAACACCTTCCCACTAACGAGATGGACAAGCCAGCACAGGTGTAACACATACTGACTAACGAGGTGACACCAATCAGTGCGTCCTACGTGCTAACGAGCTAGACGTGCTAACGAGCTAGACGTGCTGACGGGCTAGACGTGCTAACGAGCTAGACGGGCTAACGAGCTAGACGTGCAAAAATCCAAACCTCAAACCATAAATGGAAAAACCAAAGCCTGTAACACCTTCCCCCTTAAGACAACAAATATATCCTATATTTTTGATGGACAAGTTTGCTCACCATCAACAGAAAACAAATTCCATTTCTCATTATAATCAACTACAATGCTTCACCTTCACCAATATAAACATGGTGTCTACTGGCTGTCATCAAGAAAAAAATATTTTCCCCCACTAGCTTCTAGAACTCTCATCTTCCTAAAACTCACAAGCTTCTAGAACTCTCGTCCCCTTGGAACCCCAAAATAAACTTGTATTAGTCACGTGTGCCGAATACAACAAATTCCATTTCTCATTATAATCAACTACAATGCTTCACCTTCACCAATATAAACATGGTGTCTACTGGCTGTCATCAAGAAAAAAATATTTTCCCCCACTAGCTTCTAGAACTCTCATCTTCCTAAAACTCACAAGCTTCTAGAACTCTCGTCCCCTTGGAACCCCAAAATAAACTTGTATTAGTCACGTGTGCCGAATACAACAGGTGTAGACCTGTAGACCTAACAGTGAAATGCTGACTTACGAGCCCCTAACCAACAGTGCAGTTTCAAAAACATACAGAAAAGAATAAGAGACAAAACTCATCTCCAACACGGAAAAACGTGTCAAAATAAATTGTGATCCATGGCAACGCACTGGCTAAACGCAAAACACAAATCTTTTTGACTGCCCACCCTTGAGACAAACCAAGAAACCAAGTTGTCCTTACCACGGACATGTCAGAGCTTCTCTCTCTTTTCAGGGTTCACTAGATAGGCATGTTGTTGGATCGGGGCCCAGTCCCCAATGTCATGCTCTAGTACATTTGGGTTGGCACATCTGAGAATGAACCCTGATATTCTAAAAGCAGGATAACAATGTCAATATAGTTGTACCCAAAAATGGTCAGTTGGTTGCATGAATAAGTATTACATGAATTGTAAATATGAAATATCAAACCAAATGTACACCCCTTTGTTAATACATATTGACAATAATGAACCTAATGTTGAGGCATGAAATAATAAAAAAAATCTGATTTTGTCAGGCTGAATGTTTGAATTTTTTTACATTTTAGTCATTTAGCAGACGCTCTTATCCAGAGCGACATACAGTAGTGAATACATATATTTCATTAAAAAAAAAAATTGTACTTTTTTATTTTATTTTTTATAAATATGAGGTGATTTGAGTCATGCTTCTTCAGTAGTGGAATAAAGACAATTAGCACTTGAATGTTGTAAATAAATACTGGAGTGATGTAGGATTGTTAATAAAATTGATTATAGACCAATTTATTATACTGCGTCCATGTGTATAGGCTGCAAGTACGTTGAAATGAAGCTGTTTTCAAGTCATTGAAAAAACGACCAGAAAAGACCTCTTTTCAACTTTCACTTTCAACTACAACCCAACATATATTGGACTTCGGGCATAGTCTTATTTTCAACGTCTTTTCAATGACAGTTTGCTAAATGAGAATAGTGCAATGTCAAAACACAGTTTTAACGTGTCCAAATCAATAACCAATATGTAGAAACAGTTTGTGATAAATTGAAAACCTAAACATTTTGAAGTGTTGCATTTTGATTCAAGTGGGTAACCAACGTGGTAAGTGTAACACATTTTTTTTTGTCACTTTTTATTAAATCTCATAAATAGTAACTCTTCCATTTCAGAGCCTGGATTTTCCCCCCCGAGGCTAATATCCATATCATGCTGAAATCAATAGAACAGGGGGCAAATGTTTAGGGTTCTACATTGTGACATCATTAAAATACTCCTTCTACAATGTTTAAACATTCTACATTGTGACATCATTAATATACTCCTACTACAATGTTAAAACATTCTACATTGTGACATAATTAAAATACTCCTACTACAATGTTAAAACATTCTACATTGTGACATTATTTCATTGATATCATGAAACAACTCCTTCATGTATTTTCTGATGTTTAATCAGAGGTCTTTTACTAGAGTATCTCTTCCCACATTGATCACAGCTATAAGGTTTCTCTCCTGTGTGTGTTCTCTGGTGTATAGTCAGCTGGCCAGATGTAGTAAAACTCTTCCCACATTGATCACAGCTAAAAGGTTTCTCTCCTGTGTGTGTTCTATGGTGTATCTTCAGATGGCTAGAACAAAAAAACTCTTCCCACATTGAGTACAGCTATATGATTTCTCTCGTATCTCTCCTGTGTGTGTTCTATGGTGTATCTTCAGATGGCTAGAACAAAAAAAACTCTTCCCACATTGAGTACAGCTATATGATTTATCTCCTGTGTGTGTTCTATGGTCTACCTTCAGATGACTAGAACGAAAAAAACTCTTCCCACATTGAGTACAGCTATATGGTTTCTCTTGTTTCTCTCCTGTGTGTTCTCTGATGTGATATCAGGCTTCTTGACTGGGTAAAACTCTTTCCACATTGAGTACAGCTAAAAGGTTTTTCTCCTGTGTGTTTTTTCTGGTGTCTCTTCAGACAGCTAGAACGAAAAAAACTCTTCCCACATTGAGTACAGCTATATGGTTTCTCTCGTTTCTCTCCTGTGTGTGTTCTCTGATGTGATATCAGGCTTCTTGACTGGGTAAAACTTTTTCCACATTGATTACAGCTAAAAGATTTCTCTCCTGTGTGTGTTCTCTGGTGTGATACCAGGCTACTTGACTGAGTAAAACCCTTGCCACACTGATCACAGCCATATGGCTGCTCTCCTGTGTGTGTTCTCTGGTGTGATACCAGGCTACTTGACTGAGTAAAACCCTTGCCACACTGATCACAGCCATATGGCTGCTCTCCTGTGTGTGTTCTCTGGTGTGATACCAGGCTACTTGACTGAGTAAAACTCTTGCCACACTGATCACAGCTATAAGGCTTCTCTCCTGTGTGTGTTCTCTGGTGTGATACCAGGTGGCTTGACTGAGTAAAACTCTTCCCACATTGATTACAGCTATAAGGTTTCTCTCCTGTGTGTACTCGCTGGTGTTTTTTCAATTCTGATGAAGACTTGAAACGTTTCCCACAGTCAGAGCAGCAGTGAGGTTTCTTTCCTGTGGGTCTCTGATGGTGTTTCTTGAGGTGTCCTGATGTGGAGAGACTCTTCTCTGCCTTGTCAGCTTCACGATGTTGTTGAGGCTCCCCAGAGGATCCATGATAGTCACGTCTCTCTCCTGTATGAACGTCAAAGTCAGACAGTCAATATAGTGAATGTTTAAATGTTTTTTGACATTGACAAATGTCGTCTAAGTCTTGTTTTACTTTGATTTTGGTCCACCAGCCACTGTATCAGGCAGATGATAGAATATAACAGCCACTGATTTTTTACCAGCCCAAATATTTTTTTGCCATGACTGCTTACACCAAAAATCACAACAACAAGAAACTAATGAGCAGCTTGGCAATGTTTGTAAAACAAGAAATGTAATTATGAAGTAATGTGGTATATTGCTCAATGTAATTACATTTTTGTGACAAGAGACTTTTAACCAATGTGTTAAAATAATTCATTTAGATACAATAGTAATGATGAACATGAAGAATCACCAAAGTGCCTCCATAACACATCACTACACACCACACTGTCCTGCCAGATAAACTGCTGATCACTACACACCACACTGTCCTGACAGATAAACTGATCACCACACACCACACTGTCCTGCCAGATAAACTGATCACTACACACCACACTGTCCTGCCAGATAAACTGCTGCCTTATTATTATAGTTCAGGGCTCTACGCTGACATGTGTTTCTAAGTTTATATACTGAACAAAAATATAAACGCAACATGGAAAGTGTTGGTCCCATGTTTCATGAGGGATCGTCTGAGGAGGGGAGGGGCTGAGGAGTATTTCTGTCTGTAATGAAGCCCTTTTGTGTGGAAAACCTAATTCTGATTGGCTGGGTCTTGTGCCCCAGTGGGTGGGCCTACGGCAGCAGAACCTGCCCAGTCGTGAAACCCATAGATTAGGGCCTAATGAATATATTTCAATTGACTTCTATGAACTGTAACTCAGTAAAATCTTTGAAGTTGTCGCATGTTGCGTTTATATTTTTTGTTGAGTATAGTTAGGAGCTGGGCAATTCCACAGTAACGGAATTACACCAGACTCTGATTTTTCATTTTAAAATGTATGCAAAACAAAAACCATTGCTGCTTTAAAACCACGTTTGTGTTCATCAGTTCAACAACTGCAGGGTTTGTGCCCCGTTATTAAATAATAGTATTTACTGGTGTTAATCTGACCTTCTGTCTCCTCCTCCTCTTTCACTCTGAACGCGTCTTCCTCTTCTTTAACTGTAACATCCTCATCCTCTTTCACTCTGAACGCGTCTTCCTCTTCTTTCACTGTAACGTCTTTCTCTTCTTCTTTCACTGTAACAGCCTCACCCTCTACTTCTTGTTTTACTGTAACATCCTCCTCTTCCTTCTCCTCTTTCACGACAATGTTCAGCCCCAGAGCTTCTTTCTCCGTCCAGCAGACCTCCTCTTCTTTAACAGGAGGGGAGTAGTTTAGGGAGCTCATGTTCGGGGATGTTAGCTAGCTAGCTATCATTAGCGACTAGGCTAATGCTAACTTAACCAGCCAGCTACTATAGCTGACTAATACAAAATAACGTAATATTAAATTAAATAGGTTAACAAGTAGATACGACAGAAGTGTGTCTAAAACACAGTAGGTAATATAGACCGAAAGCGTATAAATAGGTTGAATGTTTCGGCTATGTTGGCTAGCAAGCTACCGAGGTGGTTGACGAGCTGTTTATGAAGAACCGTCCACTAGATTATACGTCACGCTGCAGCATCGCCTGAAAGACGCACATCGCCGTCTGCTGACTGGAGGGAAACGCAGTTGAGGATCACATTTTATTTTCAGACAAAGATTATTTTACATGGATTTAATTAAATAATACTATTATATTGAGACATACAAAGACAGGGATGTGTTGATTGATTAGTGCAAATAAAACATGTTTACTACAGCACATTTAAGCCAGTTTCATTCAGTCAAACAACATCTAAATAAGTAGCCAGCTACTGTAGGTCTATACTGCTCCTACATGGTGTAACAATACATCATGTAGATGTATATATTGAACAGACTAGGTCTATACTGCTCCTACATGGTGTAACAATACATCATGTAGATGTATATAATGAACAGACTAGGTCTATACTGCTCCTACATGGTGTAACAATACATCATGTAGATGTATATAATGAACAGACTAGGTCTATACTGCTCCTACATGGTGTAACAATACATCATGTAGATGTATATAATGAACAGACTAGGTCTATACTGCTGCTACATGGTGTAACAATACATCATGTAGATGTATATAATGAACAGACTAGGTCTATACTGCTCCTACATGGTGTAACAATACATCATGTAGATGTACACTACCGTTCAACAGTTTGGGGTCACTTAGAAATGTCCTTGTTTTTGAAAGAAAAGCTATTTTTTTGTAAACAGTGTGCGGGCCTTCTTGTTCTTTAACAAAGCTTTTGTAAATACTATGCCGGCCTTCTTGTTCTTTGACAAAGCTTTTGTAAACAGTGTTTTTGAATGCAGCAATTCAACCATGAAGGCCTGATTCACGCAGTCTCCTCTGAACAGTTGATGTTGAGATGTGTCTGTTACTTGAACTCTGTGAAGCATTTATTTGGGCTGCAATCTGAGGTGCAGTTAACTCTAATGAACGTATCTTCTGCAGCAGAGGTAACTCTGGGTCTTCCTTTCCTGTGGCAATCCTCATGAGAGCCACCCATACCTTGTCACAACACAACTGATTGGCTCAAATGCATTAAGAAGGAAAGAAATTCCACAAATCAACATTTAACAAGGCACACCTGTTAATTGAAATGAATTCCAGGTGACTACCTCATGAAGCTGGTTGAGATAATGCCAAGAGTGTGCAAAGCTGTCATCAAGGCAAAGGGTGACTGCTTTGAAGAATCTCAATTATAAAATATATTTTGATTTGTTTAACACTTTTTTGGTTACTACATGATTCCATGTGTTATTTCATAGTTTTGATGTCTTCAGTGTTATTCTACAATGTAGAAAATAGTCAAAATAAAGAAAAACCATTGAATGAGTAGATGTGTATAAACTTTTGACTGGTACTGTATGTAAATGTGATATTTCAGTTGTTGTTTTTGTTACATTTGAAACATTTATAAAAAACTGTTTTTGCTTTGTCATTATGGGGAATTGTGATGTCATTATGGGGTATTGTGTTTAGATTGAAGGGAAAATATTGATTTAATCCATTTTAGAATAACGTAACAAAATGTGTAAAAAGTGAAGGGTTCTGAATACTTTCTGAATGCACTGTATATATAGGGGCAGTACTTAGTGACATCACTTCCTGAAACAGGAGGTACAAATATATAACATAGGTTCACAATATCAACATTCAATGTATCAAAATATATGACCAAGCTGGAAGTGTAAACGCCAGCCCAGCCACAATCCTAGAGGTTCACTGATGATCAACCTCCTCCTTCACATCTGACTCCTGATGATCAACCTCCTCCTTCACATCTGACTGCTGATGATCAACCTCCTCCTTCACACCTGACTCCTGATGATCAACCTCCTCCTTCACATCTGACTCCTGATGATCAACCTCCTCCTTCACATCTGACTCCTGATGATCATCCTCCTCCTTCACACCTGACTCCTGATGATCAACCTCCTCCTTCACATCTGACTCCTGATGATCAACCTCCTCCTTCACATCTGACTCCTGATGATCAACCTCCTCCTTCACATCTGACTCCTGATGATCAACCTCCTCCTTCACATCTGACTCCTGATGATCAACCTCCTCCTTCACACCTGACTCCTGATGATCAACCTCCTCCTTCACATCTGACTCCTGATCAATCCAGAGCATCTTCTTTTTGGGGGGAATCCCAATGGACGACGTCATCCAATAGGCCGTCATCACCACCACCGCCCACAAGTTAATTGTCATTCAGGTTATCAATGGGAAGAGCATTAGCAATATGTCCTGTCTGGTAACTTGTCTCGTTCAATAGATTTACATTGGCAGGTGCACAGGGAGAACCCCCATGAAAAAAACTCAGTTGATCTTAAACTGGGGAAACACTTTTGGAAGTCTTTAATTATATCAAAGTTTGTGGCCTGTGATGTTGGGACAGATGATAGTCCCTTATTATACAAGAGACAAAATCCCCTAATTCTACAGCACAACGGCAGAGTCATGTCTTCAGTGTAAAACTAACAATGACTCAATAATCCTTCTGGGAATGTTATGATGTCATAAAGATATGGGAGGAGTTAGAAAGTTGGCTGTCAGAAGTACAATATTACTGTCAACGCAATAGAAAGGTCAAATGCTTTATTATTTAAAAATGTAAAGTTCTGGGCGACGGAGAGAAATAAAATGGTGCAGTTTGAGGCCATGTGGTGGAGAGTGATGCAGGAGCTGGAGATGGGGGTGTGTCAGTGTTGAGATGCGTGCGCTGAAGATGTGTGCTAGTGGGTCTGGGAAGGTGTGATGTAGTTAATGTTAATATGATGTCGTTTGTGTGTGTATGTTTTGTATTGTTTATAAAATAAAATAATTTTAAGTCCCAATGCAAAGTTACACCTCACTGTTCTATTTTTAGAGTTATTACATAAATCCAATTAGAATTACAAAGAATGCCAAAGTCAGGTGTGAAGTAATATGGAGGACCAGCCTATTCCCTATGATGTAAACTACAACAAAAATAACTTCAAATGTATAACTTCATATTAAACCAATCGTTTGCACTCATGGGTTCCCACTAGATAACACAACCACACAGTAAATGAAAGCATGAGGTGTGGCTAATGTTGACAAGCTGGAGCTAGCTACCGAGCTAGCATACAAACTCTGTAGCACAGAGTAGATCCTCCATATGACGTAGAGAAATAGTGCATTGTGGCTAGTTTAGAAGATATCCAGAAATAAGTTAAGAAATATGTAACAACACAAAAACATAACTGTTTGTACTTACAGGTAGCCAGATCATGGCTACATCTCAGTTACTAAGTCTTTAACCACACTGTGTTGTTACACTGGTGAGTCAAAACTCATGCTTCCTACCCTTTAACTTGTTGTCTGAACATAAAATGTACATTTTACTGAACTGCGTCCAGTCAGCAGATGGACTAGATGCCTCTTAGGCCGCCCATTGTGACTCCGTCAAGAATTCAGCAGAGCAAGTTTGTATGAAGGTCTGGTTATTAAATGGGTACATAGTTCAATAGTAATATCCTCTAAAACGCTCTGGTGACAAACTTTACTGCCCTGTTTCCAGTTGTCCACATGTCTGGGAGAACCTATTCAAGTAATTAAGTAAGTAAATAGATTTTGAAAATGTAAAAAACAACAATGTATTATTAGCTAACTAGCTACAGTGCAGGCTAACTCAAATGAGCTGCTAAATGAGCTAGCTAGTTGGCTTGCTAGCTATCTAACCAACTTAAAATACTGTATAGATAGATAGCTAGCTAAGTGAATTAAATATCAGCAACTACCTAACTTCATATTAGCTAGCTATCTTGATGTATTTAGCACTGTAAAAAACAAACTCCAAATGCATTTGTAGGTAGCTAGCTAACAGCCATGGAGGAGGGTGAAAGGATAGCAGCCCCAACTGTCAGTGAGAGAGGAGGCTATTCTGGATAGGGCAGGTACTTTTGTGTAGTTCCTGTCCCTAGAAGTGAGGATGGAGATAATAGTAACATAATATTCAGTGTGGTGTAATTTGACTATAATGAAGTCTGTTTCTTGTGAGGTTTTCTGTCCTCAGATAAAGAGCTCTAATGAAAGCCAGTCTACATATGAAGAGGTCCCAATGAAGAGCAGTGGTTCTCAGTCCTGGGGACTCAAAGAGGGGCACATTGTTGTTTTTGCCTTCACACTGCACAGCTGATTCAAATAATCAACTCATTATCAAGCTTCAAGTGGTATTTATGTGTTCATTTGTGATGCCGTCCTTGATATGATCCTGTTATTGTCACATGCTACACATGTACATATGTGTGCCCATGCATCTATCAATCCAATGTTATCATGATTTGTTATCAGGGATATTATACTTTAGTAATCCACAATGACCTGGTGATGTAACAGTCTAATAATTACATTGTCTTCCATATTCCTACCGAGACCCTGTAACTGGAGATTCCTTCAAAACGATTGCCTACAGTTACCTTGTAGGGCACTGCAAGGTTGGGTGACCAGGGTCATCTGGGACTGTCTCCTGGAGGAATTCAGGTGTGTGAAGGCTACCTGTGTCCTGCGTAACTTCATGAGGATGGACACGAGGACCCTAGACTACACTATGCACAACCAAAGGCTCTTTTAAGAGCCATTCACATTGCAATAAGAGTATTCTTCCATTTACTGAGCTATGTCAACTGCAGTTATTCAATTCATAGTTTCTCTCCCTTTGATTTCTACCTCTCAGGTGAGGGTGCTGTTTAGGTAAGGGTGTGATGTCTGTGCAAAAACAAAACAGGCTATTTTAAATCACCCATATTGAAAAAAATGTAGAACAATTAGACACCCTATAACCCACACCTACACACTCATGTATCGATCTGATTGATGGATTGTGTTGTGCAGTAAACAGGCTCAGGTGTATAACTGTGGATCCTTCCACCATCAAAGAATAGGCAAGAGGGCCAACCATGGAGAATAGTAAGACACTTCATTATTTCTATAACTACGCTATATTGTTTGTCCTCGTGTGTCCGTTCATGTTTTTCAGCATAAAGTACTCTGCAGCCACTTAGTGTGGTGTGGACACCAGGTGAGGCCACACACAGATTCCTGTTGAACACTGTCGCTTTAACTACCTTATTTTCTCAATAACAGTCTCTCTCCTTCACTTCATCCCTCTCTCCTCTTCTCCCTAAATCCTCTAGGTTATATCAGCTGTGTCGGTGAACCCCTCCTGCATCTGAACTGGCTACATAGAGGGCACCGCATGATCAGAGGTGAGAGGTCACTTGGTCAGGTCAACAGGAAGTATTATTAAAGAGATGCTTTACATTGAAATACAGATAGAGATGCAGTACTCCCAGAGTTAATGATCCCAGGTCAGTTTATATTATACAGGAAGTATTATTAAAGAGATGCTTTACATTGAAATACAGATAGAGATGCAGTAGTCCCAGAATTAATGATCCAAGGTCAGTTTTGCATTTCACCTCCTGATTGATGACTAACAATGTTAGAATAAAAAATTAAAACCCAAGGTTTAAACATGCTCTCTCTCTCTCCATCTGTCTCTCGTCTGCAGATATGTTTTGATGTGAGAGGATGCCAACCCCCAGTCCCATCATCGCCACCTCACCTGCTTTTAAGAACCCTTGGGCCGACGAGAGACACTATTATGTAATTGTGATGAACTGAGAGAATATTTATGTAGCACTGTGTTTCATTAATCATGTGCTGCCTTCCCTGCTCCTATGTGCTTACCTCTTTCCCTTTCTGTCTTTTACACCTCTCTCACCACCTCCTCTTTCTTCCTCTGTTTTTATAATGCACAACAGATGTGCATTGAAGTACAGATTAAACTTGTATTTATAACACTTGGATAATGAGCTTTTCAATAAAGCCTTTCACATTCTCTACTGGTTGAAATGAAGTGTAATGTGATGAAATACTCCACCTATCCTGTGTTTATCAGATCAATGCAGATGAAGGGCATTAGATGTTGAGATGAACCAGTGTTAGAGTATTTACATGATGCATAGGAAGTGTAGTGTTCTGTTTTTTAACATTATATTTATGTATATATGAATTAACTAGTTAAATCCTGTTTCTAGTCTATTAGTTACAATGTGTAACCATTGATGTCCCAGGACCAAGATTGGTAAACACTGTCGAAGTGTATAATTGTAATCCATACATGCAGACACAGCGTCATTCAAAGACTGGAATTTGATACTCCTGGTATTGGATATGACTGAAAAATAATCTCAAAGTCTTTCATACCTAAACTGCACCTTTATTTGCCAAGGTAGAGTACATGATCAGTGAATATATTAAATGTACAGGCTACAAAGTGGGGATCTCATGCATGGTAATAACTACATGTATATACGACTTGCATCCTTGGCACAACATGATATTATATTCTACTCAATCCATAGGCTTCATTAATGTCATTCAGGCTGTTTTGAAGTTGATACAACTGGCTATGATAGCTGAGGTTCATAGGTTCTGAACTAATATGTATACCAAACGTTTGGGTCCATACACAGATCGGCTAGATAGCTAGCTACTCATCCATAGACATACAGGTATTATAATCATCCACTGCACAATATGCAAGAACATAGCTAGCTACGTTATTTCATCTATCTGCATGGCAAATATCAGCAAGGCAAGCTTACAAAATTGTACATTCAATTTGCAGTAAATTCTTCAGCTAACTAGATTCTATACATTCACTGTTTCACAAAACGACAGCCTGGTTTGCTGGTTGTTTCAGGAGTCCCTAAAACAACCAGAATGACAATGTCATACTCATGTCACAACACCCATAAAGCTAGTCAGCTAGCTGGTTAATGTTAGCTAGTAAGCTAGCTGGTTAATGTTAGCTAGTCAGCTAGCTGGTTAATGTTAGCTAGTCAGCTAGCTGGTTAATGTTAGCTAGTCAGCTAGCTGGTTAATGTTAGCTAGTCAGCTAGCTGGTTAATGTTAGCTAGTCAGCTAGCTGGCTAATGTTAGCTAGTCAGCTAGCTGGTTAATGTTAGTTAGTCAGCTAGTTGGCTAATGTTAGCTAGTCAGCTAGCTTGCTAAATCGCGATTTTCGAAAATGAACTTTACGATTAAAAAAAGCATAATCGTTTGTCTCTACATTAACTAACATTCCTGTCAACTGTACATGTTTTTGGCATGATTCGTTATGACGTTATAATCCCTTACATTTGCTTCCATCCTAGTATTTCTGTCCGCCATCTTTGATCCAGTTCAGTTCTGTGTAGGGGTACCCCTCTCTCCTAGTGTTTCTGTCCTCCATCTTTGATCCAGTTCAGTTCTGTGTAGGGGTACCCCTCTCTCCTAGTATTTCTGTCCGCCATCTTTGATCCAGTTCAGTTCTGTGTAGGGGTACCCCTCTCTCCTAGTATTTCTGTCCGCCATCTTTGATCCAGTTCAGTTCTGTGTAGGGGTACCCCTCTCTCCTAGTATTTCTGTCCTCCATCTTTGATCCAGTTCAGTTCTGTGTAGGGGTACCCCTCTCTCCTAGTATTTCTGTCCTCCATCTTTGATCCAGTTCAGTTCTGTGTAGGGGTACCCCTCTCTCCTAGTATTTCTGTCCGCCATCTTTGATCCAGTTCAGTTCTGTGTAGGGGTACCCCTCTCTCCTAGTATTTCTGTCTGCCATCTTTGATCCAGTTCAGTTCTGTGTAGGTGTAGTAGAGTTAAAATGGTTATTCCAGCAAACTTCAAATGATTAGAATAGTACACAACGCAGAACAGAACAATCAGGTTGAGGGTCAGTGGCCAAAGCCCGCGAACAGGAATATTCCAAGTTCAGACAGAAGGGGGGAGTCAGATCGCCAGGAACTTTACTTTTGGTTTCTAATTTTAATTGTTGCGCTACTGGTGATGCCTGTTGATGTTAGGTAGGCAGCTACAGTAGCTGAATGATGTTAACATCTTCAGGTTTTGTTTCATTAAATGTATTTTATTTTATCTGGGTGCTTACGTCACCTACTAACACCCTGGTACTACCCTTAGCTCCCGCTCTCCTCAGTCTGAGAAAAACACTGAGAGAGAAAGGTACGGGTTGCAGATTACTCCTTTGTAGAAGTCCGTAACGTGAAATAAATAAAACGTCCCAAGGTTAATGCTGTAGATATTGTTATAAGTGGATGTGAGACTATCGAAACACGTAACTTTCAGAGTTTTATTGTTGTTATTAATATAGTTACAGAGTGCTAAAAGTGTTGCTAGCTAGCATGACTTTCTGTGATGCAGAAGGCTAGTTGAGCTGCCGACTAGTGATGGTGGTGCATTATGGGGGATGTAGTTTTTGCCCTCTAAGGCGATTTTACGTTGTAACTTGTTTGTGTTGCAGTGGTTTTGTACATGAGTTGTTGTATTTTGCTACTATCAACACTGAAAGTATCTAGCAATGTATTGGGGATGTGAGACAGGATATGTGTTTTACCTTTCTTCATGCTCCTGTGTAGAACAACTTGCCAGGCTTTGCATTGGAGACTGATGTGTTCCTGTCCTGTCTTTTCATAATACTATTGCAGGTATGGTTCTATTGTCTAAGAATTAAGATTATACATTCTTTGTATTAAGGACTGGTTATTATTTTATGCTATACATTATGGCTTTATGTATGAGTGTGATTGTGAGAGTCGGAGAAAAACACTGAGAGAGAAAGAACAACTTGTCAGGCGTTGCATTGGAGACTGATGTGTTCCTGTCCTGTCTTTTCATAATACTATTGCAGATCAACATAAAAGCCTTAAGACAGCCGTGGTGTCGCTCTTCAATTCTGGGTTCTCCTGTGGTGCATAAGAGACCCGCTACACTTGTCCAACAAAAATATAGGATATATTTGTTGTCTTAAGGGGGAAGGTTACACAGGCTTTGGTTTTTCCATTTATGTTTTGAGGTTGGAACGCTAGCACGTCTAGCTCGTTAGCACGTCTAGCTCGTTAGCACGTCTAGCTCGTTAGCACGTCTAGCTCGTTAGCACGTCTAGCTCGTTAGCACGTCTAGCTCGTTAGCACGTCTAGCTCGTTAGCACGTCTAGCTCGTTAGTCAGAATGTGTTACACCTGTGCTGGCTTGGATTTTCTTCAGGGTGCTTATTAGTCTTTCAGTTGTTAATCTTATGTTTGTTGTGATATATATAATATAAATATTTCTGTTTATTTCATTGTTTTTTCCTGTGAAGCCATTGCGTTGCATCCATGTCTGAAATGTGCTGTATAAATAAAGCTTGATTTGATTTGAACATACTGCAAAACAAAGGAACCCAATGACTGACCAATCAACAGACTTAATTATTTTTTTATTTTATTTAACCTTTATTTAATTAGACAATTCAGTTAAGAACAAATTCTTATTTAAAATGATTGCCTACCAGGGAACAGTGGGTTAACTGCCTTGTTCAGGGGCAGAACAACATATGTTTACATTGTCAGCTCTAACCACTATGCTACCTGCCGCCCTCTTGCATAACCAATGAACATGTATTTTAGTCCATCTTAGTATGAAAAACAGTATCAATTCAGTGTATCTTCCACTATGTCAAAACAGTATCACTTTTCAACCAACCCAGTGCATTTGTTGAAACTGAAAAGTTTTGAAATCAACAATACGTCAAAGGATTCAACAACTAAAAACTGAAACAAACAATTGGATCAAACAGATCAATCCCACTGGACATTAGGTTTCATTCAGACCCTGCAGGTTTAGATTAAGCCAGAACTAGTTAAACTAGGACATTTAAGTAGATTTCCTGAACGTGGCTTAAATTTGGCTTAGTTAGTCGGAGGACTGGAGTCAGGTAAGTAAGCCTAAATGAGAACACCTGGGTTAATCCTGATTAGGTTCAGTATGAACACCTGGGTTAATCCTGATTAGGTTCAGTATGAACACCTGGGTTAATCCTGATTAGGTTCAGTATAAACACCTGGGTTAATCCTGATTAGGTTCAGTATGAACACCTGGGTTAATCCTGATTAGGTTCAGTATGAACACCTGGGTTAATCCTGATTAGGTTCAGTATGAACACCTGGGTTAATCCTGATTAGGTTCAGTATGAACACCTGGGTTAATCCTGATTAGGTTCAGTATGAACACCTGGGTTAATCCTGATTAGGTTCAGTAGGAACACCTGGGTTAATCCTGATTAGGTTCAGTATGAACACCTGGGTTAATCCTGATTAGGTTCAGTAGGAACACCCTGGGTTAATCCTGATTAGTTTCAGTAGGAACACCTGGGTTAATGCTGATTAGGTTCAGTATGAACACCTGGGTTAATCCTGATTAGGTTCAGTATGAACACCTGGGTTAATCCTGATTAGTTTCAGTATGAACACCTGGGTTATCCTGATTAGGTTCAGTATGAACACCTGGGTTAATCCTGATTAGGTTCAGTATGAACACCTGGGTTAATCCTGATTGGGTTCAGTAGGAACACCTGGGTTAAATCCTGATTAGGTTCAGTATGACACCTGGGTTAATCCTGATTAGGTTCATATGAACACATGCTGTTGGTCTAGTGGTGCTCATTAAAACCCGGAATAGAAACACCAATACTGGTGTGAATCTGGAGACGAAACAATGGCAGAGGCAAAAATAATTTGTTCAAAAAAAACTTTAGTGTGTATGAAAAAACGCTCCAAAACAAATGTTGTCAAAACCATCCAGTTATTGGAAGGTAAAAACCACACTGCTGCTACTGAGCAGTAGAACAAGAGGGTTGGGCTGCAATTTGCAGTGACATGCAATGGAAATGTAACCACAAGAAGAGTACAACTTCAGGTGAGGATATCTGCATTATTATCATGATTACAAGAAGAAACAACACTAGAGGTGAGATATCTACATTATTAACAAGGATTATACAGGAAGAAACAACACTAGAGGTGAGATATCGTGCATTATTATCAGGATTACAAGAAGAAACAACAACTAGAGGTGAGATATCTGCATTATTATCAGGATTACAAGAAGAAACAACAACTAGAGGGTGAGATATCTGCATTATTATCAGGATTACAGGAAGAAACAACAACTAGAGGTGAGATATCTGCATTATTATCAGGATTACAGGAAGAAACAAACAACTAGAAGTGAGATATCTGCATTATTATCAGGATTACAAGAAGAAACAACAACTAGAGGTGAGATATCTGCATTATTATCAGGATTACAAGAAGAAACAACAACTAGAGGTGAGGATATCTGCATTATTATCAGGATTACAAGAAGAAACAACACTAGAGGTGAGATATCTGCATTATTATCAGGATTACAGGAAGAAACAACAACTAGAGGTGAGATATCTGCATTATTATCAGGATTACAAGAAGAAACAACACTAGAGGTGAGATATCTGCATTATTATCAGGATTACAGGAAGAAACAACAACTAGAGGTGAGATATCTGCATTAATTATCAGGATTACAAGAAGAAACAACAACTAGAGGTGAGATATCTGCATTATTATCAGGATTACAAGAAGAACAACAACTAGAGGTGAGATATCTGCATTATTATCAGGATTACAAGAAGAAACAACAACTAGAGGTGAGATATCTGCATTATTATCAGGATTACAAGAAGAAACAACAACTAGAGGTGAGATATCTGCATTATTATCAGGATTACAAGAAGAAACAACAACTAGAGGTGAGATATCTGCATTATTATCAGGATTACAGGAAGAAACAACAACTAGAGGTGAGCAGGCCAATCACTCCTGGAACTGCCCATATTCAGATATTCATATTGCCCTTATAGTTTGGTTTGGGCCAGCAGCCTCAGGAAACTAGATGTAAAGACTCCTCCTGCAGACTTTATAGTTGGCTTGGCCAGCAGCATCAGGAAACTAGATGTAAAGACTCCTCCTGCAGGACTTTATAGTTGGCTTGGCCAGCAGCATCAGGAAACTAGATGTAAAGACTCCTCCTGCAGACTTTGTGAACAATTAAACACAGTTGCTTCACTGGCACCACACAAATCACCAGTTTCACAATGAAAGATTCCAGATGCCAAAAACCTCAAGGATTTAACTCCTATCCAAAAGTACTGGTCTGGCTGGCCTCTGTAGTGCATGTTGGTCTTCATTTAGAAATTATAAATAGTCCATGCTTCCTCACAAACAGTATGAAGCAGAAGTTAAACCTGCCTCTTTGAAAGATTAATTTAAGCTTCAATTTAGGTCCTGGAGTAGCTCTTATCCACCCTCTTTCAATCAGCTTTGTTTAGTCCAGAACAGGCTAAATCGACCATTATCTTTTAGTCTGGGACTAAGCTTAAGCCTTTTATGTGAAACCGGCCCTGAGTGTTTTATATGACTAAATGTGTTTCTGTGTTGCATAGATGCTCCATATCCATTACTTTGAATGTTTTATATATGACTAAATGTGTTTATTTCTGTGTTGCAGGGACAGTCAAGAAATGGAACAGCAAGGCCACAGAACATGACATAAGCAGAGCTGTGGGAGACCACCTCAAGCCCCTGGTAGAGCCGGGGGTGGTGTTTACCACTCCACCACACCTTCAGCAGGCTGGAAAAGTGGGATTGATCTGGTTGATCCAATTGTTTGTTTCAGTTTTCAGTAGTTGAATCCTTTTCAACATAATATCCTCTGATGTATAGTTGACTTCAACATTTGAACTGGGTTGGTTGAAAAAGTGAAACTAAACGTACAGTGGGGGAAAAATGTATTTGATCCCCTGCTGATTTTGTACATTTGCCCACTGACAAAGAAATTATCAGTCTATAATTTTAATAGTAGGTTTTTGACATGCGTTTTTCTGGATATTTTTGTTGTTATTCTGTCTCTCACTGTTCAAATAAACCTACCATTAAAATTATAGACTGATCCTTTCTTTGTCAGTGGGCAAACGTACAAAGTCAGCAGGGGATCAAATACTTTTTTCCCTCACTGTACATATCAT
Source organism: Salmo trutta (assembly GCF_901001165.1). Classification (NCBI taxonomy): domain Eukaryota; kingdom Metazoa; phylum Chordata; class Actinopteri; order Salmoniformes; family Salmonidae; genus Salmo; species Salmo trutta. The sequence goes on from NW_021822715.1 coordinate 82,131, forward strand.
GCACTATTTTGACAGTGGAAGATATACTGAATTTATACTGTTTTTCATACTTAGATGGACCAAGATATGTGTTGCTTTTGTACATATTTGTTCATTGGTTTTGCAAGAGTCTGTTGATTGGTCAGTCATTGGGTTCATTTGTTTTACAATATGTTCAAATCAAATCAAGCTTTATTTATACAGCACATTTCAGACATGGATGCAACACAATGGCTTCACAGGAAAAAACAAATATTTACCACAAAACAAGATTAACAACTGAAAGACTAGAGAGCATTCTAAGGAAATTCCATTGATTAAAATATTATCAATTGGATGCAACATCCAACCCAAAATATCAGCTTGTTTTACTACATTGTTTGTTGTTACGTTCCCCAGCAAGAAAATCAGAAATATCCCTTAAACAGCCTGTTTGGTATAGGGGGCAGTATTGAGAATTTTGGAAAAAATATGTTCCCATTTTTAACTGCCTCCTACACCAACTCAGAAGCTAGAATATGCATATTATTGTTCAGGTTTGGATAGAAAACACTCTGAATTTTCTAAAACTGTTTGAATGGTGTCTGTGAGTATAACAGAACTCCTATGGCAGGCAAAAACCTGACAAGGCTTCAAGCAGGAAGTACCCTGTCTGACAAGGAGTCGTGCGTCTTACCTCTTTTTATTGAAAAGTAAGGATCTTAGCTGTAACGTGACAATTCCCAGGGCTCCAATAGGCTCTCAGAGCCCGCGAAAACCCTGAAGGTTTACGAGGCAGCCTCAGGTTGAAACATATTATCGCCTTTTGTAAGTGGATGCTGAGAGGACCTTTCAATGATGCGCGTGCATGAGTCGCTTCTGAGGAGAAATTTTATTCGGCTGTTTAGGCTCAATGCATACTCCCGTCGGAATATTATCACTTCTCTACGACATAAATGGCATAAAATTGGTTTTAAACAGCGGTTGACATGCTTCGAAGTACGGTAATGGAATATTTAGACATTTTTGACAAGCCAACGCGCCATGCGCGGGACCGTGAAAAAGCATTCTAGAACTCACGAACAAAACGTCGCTGTTGGAACATAACGATGGATTATTTGGGACCAAACCAACATTTGTTATTGAAGTAGAAGTCCTGGCAGTGTATTCTGATGAAGAACAAGCAAGGTAAGAACATTTTTCTTATAGGAAATGTGATTTTGGTGGAGGCTGACCTGGGTGGGTATCTAAATAGCTAGCCCTGTAATGCCGGGCTATGTACTTAGATTATTGCAAAATGTGCTTCATCCGAAAAGCTATTTTAAAATCGGACATATCGAGTGCATAGAGGAGTAATGTATCTATAATTCTTAAAATAATTGTTATGCTTTTTGTGAACGTTTATCGTGAGTAATTTAGCAAACTGTTAGTAAATTCACGGAAGTTTGCCGGGGGTTATGCGTTTTCTGAACGTCACATGCTAATGCAAAAAGCTGTTTTTTGATATAAATATGAACTTGATTGAACAGACATGCATGTATTGTATAACACAATGTCCTAGGTGTGTCATCTGATGAAGATCATCAAAGGTTAGTGCTGCATTTAGCTGTGGTTTGGGTTTATGTGACATGATATGCTAGCTTGAAAAATGGCTGTCTGATTTTTTCTGGCTGGGCACTCTGCTGACATAATCTAATGTTTTGCTTTCGTTGTAAAGCCTTTTTGAAATCGGACAGTGGGGTTAGATTAACGAGATTCTTGTCTTTAAATAGCTGTAAAATAGTCATATGTTTGAGAAATTGAAGTAATAGTATTTCTAACGATTCAAAAATCGCGCCACTGGAATATCAGTAGCTGTTACGTAGGTGGGACGAAATCGTCCCACATACCCCAGACAGGTTAATTAACCTGTTGGGGATAGGGGGCAGTATTTGCACGGCCGGATAAAAAACGTACCCGATTTAATCTGGTTACTACTCCTGCCCAGTAACTAGAATATGCCTATAATTGTTTGATTTGGATAGAAAATACCCTAAAGTTTCTAAAACTGTTTGAATGGTGTCTGTGAGTATAACAGAACTCATTTGGCAGGCCAAAACCTGAGAAGATTCCAAACAGGAAGCGCTCTCTCTGACCATTTCATGGCCTTCTTGATCATCTCTAACCAAAACAGGGGATCTCTGGCATGACGTGACATTTTCTAACGCTCCCATAGGCTCTCAGAAGGCGCCAGAACGATGAATGGTGGCTTTGCAGGCCATGGCTGAAAAACATTAGCGCATTTGGATGGTGGTCGATCAGAGAACAATGAGACTGGAGGCACGTGCACGAGCCGACACCATGTTTACTTTCTCTCTCTTTGAACGAAAACAACGACTCCCGGTCGGAATTTAATTGCTTTTTTACGAGAAAAATAGCATAAAAATTGATTTTAAACAGCGGTTGACATGCTTCGAAGTACGGTAATGGAATATTTTGAATTTCTTTGTCACAAAACGCGTCGGGCGCGTCACCCTTCTTTACCCATCGGATAGTGTCTTGAACGCACGAACAAAACGCCACTATTTGGATATAACTATGGATTATTTGGAACCAAACCAACATTTGTTATTGAAGTAGAAGTCCTGGGAGTGCATTCTGACGAAGACAGCAAAGTTAATAACATTTTTCTTACAGTAAATCTGACTTTGGTGAGTGCTAAACTTGCTGGGTGTCTAAATAGCTAGCCCTGTGATGCCGGGCTATCTACTTAGAATATTGCAAAATGTGCTTTCACCGAAAAGCTATTTTAAAATCGGACATATCGAGTGCATAGAGGAGTTCTGTATCTATAATTCTTAAAATAATTGTTATGTTTTTTGTGAACGTTTATCGTGAGTAATTTAGTAAATTCACCGGCAGTGTTCGGGTCGGAATGCTAGTCACATGCTAATGTAAAAAGCTGGTTTTTGATATAAATATGAACTTTATTGAACAAAACATGCATGTATTGTATAACATAATGTCCTAGGGTTGTCATCTGATGAAGATCATCAAAGGTTAGTGCTGCATTTAGCTGTGGTTTGGGTTTATGTGACATTATATGCTAGCTTGAAAAATGGGTGTCTGATTATTTCTGGCTGGGTACTCTGCTGACATAATCTAATGTTAGCCCATAGAGGTTACTGACTTGTCTAGTTAAATAAAGGTTACATTTAAATACATTTAAAAAATAGAGTTTCATGACAAACCATTTTTTACAAATCCGGCAAGGCACCAATTTTGAGAAGGGTTTAAAACAAAGGTTTCAAACCAATTCATGAATGTAATTGAATCTAGGTATGTCTTGCCTTTAATGTAATGGCATGAAAAACAATTGGCTGAATATTATACAATGACTTATCAACAGCTCTAATAATTAGCCTCCACAGGAAATCTACACTGGCAAATCTAGAATATACTATATAGCCCAGAAACCTGGTTAAACTATCATTATGACATCATGGATGAATTCTAGAATATACTATATAGCCTAGAAACCTGGTTAAACTATCATTATGACATAATGGATGAATTCTAGAATATACTTTTTAGCCTAGAAACCTGGTTAAACTATCATTATGACATCCTGGATGAATTCTAGAATATACTATATAGCCCAGAAACCTGGTTAAACTATCATTATGACATTATGGATGAATTCTAGAATATACTATATATCCTAGAAACCTGGTTAAACTATCATTATGACATCATGGATTAATTCTAGAATATACTATATAGCCTAGAAACCTGGTTAAACTATCATTATGACATCCTGGATGAATAAATTTGAGTGGTTACACTCCTCCTTCCCCCATCCCTCAGCTGTTTACCAAACCAAGCCCCTGGGCAGCCATTTTGTTACTGTTGAAAAAAACCCACACAACCCAGCAATCTGCAGTTCATACAACAAATCTGTCATTCCACCACTGTTTTGGTAATAAGATGATGATGAGGCTGGAGAAAAGTCACAATATGGATGTAGCTATTGCATATTTCCGCTTTAACACCACACATCAGTTCAACAACTGCAGAGTTTGTGCCTCTGTATTTAAGACAGTACTTACTAGTGTTAATCAGGGAACGGTTTCTCAAAACCATCTTATGGCTAAGTTCACCGTTAGAACCATTGGATGCCTTAAGATGCGTTTGGGAAACCGGGACCAGATGTCCAGTTTCCTCCTCTTCTTCCTCCTCCTTCTTCTTCGATGTAACAGTCATCTCCCCCTCTTCCTCTTTCACTCCATAAACTGTATCCTCCTCTCCTTTTACTGTAACATCCTCCTCCTCTTTCACTCTGAACGTGTCTTTCTCTTCTTTCACTGTAACGGCCTCACCCTCTACTTCTTGTTTTACTGTGATATCCTCCTCTTCCTCCGTCCAGCAGACTTTAGCAGGAGAGTAGCTTAGTGAACTCATGGTCGGGGATGTTAGCTAGCTAGGCTAATGCTAACTTAACCAGCCCGCTAGCTGACCAATAACAACAACACCGTAAATATGAAATTAAATCGGAGGACTAACTAGACGACATAAGTGGGTTTAAAACACAGTTGCTAATATACACGAAAGGGTCTAAAGAACTTTATTGGTTCGGCTATTTTGTCTAGCAAGCTACCGAGGTGGCTGAATAACTGCTGCTACTGTTGAAAGAAGCGTTCCCCGTCCACTACATTATACGTCACACTAACAGCATTACCTTAAAGTCGCACACCGCCATCTGCTGACTGGAATGGGTAACGCAGTTGAGTAAAATGTATATTTTAATTTTCAGACAAAAAGTTACAGTGCAGGAAGCATGCGTTTTTACTCACCAGTGTAACAACACAGTGTGGTTAAAGACTTAGTAACTGAGTTGTAGTCACAATCTGGTTCCCTATAAGGACAAACAGTTATGTTTTGCGTTATTACATACACTACTGGTCAATAGTTTTAGAACACCTACTCAATCAAGGGTTTTTCCTTATTTTACTAGTTTCTACATAGTAGAATAATAGTGAAGACATCAAAACTATGAAATAACACATATGGAATCATGTAGTAACCAAAAAAGTGTTCAACATTTCAAAATATATTTTATATTTGAGATTCTTCAAATAGCCACGATTGCCTTATTGACAGCTTTGTACACTCTTGGCATTCTCTTAACCAGCTTCAGCTGGAATTCTTTTCCAACAGTCTTGAAGGAGTTCCCACATATGCTGAGCACTTGTTGGCTGCTTTTCCTTCACTCTGCAGTATGATTCAGGGAGCCGTCAGTTGGACTCATTTCTCAATGTGTCCACCTGACCCGTCAAATAGTAATTAAAGTAATTTGCAATGTCAGGTGGTTTTGGTAATGAATGTCATAATGGGTAGGAATTAAAACATGTCTGCCACTTGTGTTGAATCAAAGTTGTCCATAGATGTTGTCCATCAGCCTTGATTTAGTGATGATAATATCCTTTCTTTTTACCTTGGTCACCAGATGTATTCATTTACAATAACTGGTCTAGCTTGGTCACTAGATGTATTCATCTACAATAACTGGTCTAGCTTGGTCACTACATGTATTCATTTACAATAACTGGTCTAGCTTGGTCACTAGATGTATTAATTTACAATAACTGGTCTAGCTTGGTCACTAGATGTATTCATTTACAATAACTTTGCTCATCAGACAGATCTGTTCGCTACCTTTTTGGTTTCATTACGTTGAACCGTTACATTTCTCAGCTCATCAATCCCTGGGACATCGTTTGACCTCAGTCTGTTTTCTTAATGGGGCCTTGCTTATCAACAAAACTCATAAATATTTAATAAACACACTCTGTGCCCTTTCAGGATCATCCTCACTACACTCTTCCAGCCATCACACATTCTAAACCTCATCCACAAATGAGTCCTGGCTGAACCTCTTGTAGGGCCTTGGGTAGGTTACTTTAGGATCAGCCTTTGGTATATGAGTCCTGACTGAACCTCTTGTAGGGCCTTGGGTAGGTTACTTTAGGATCAGCCTTTGGTATATGAGTCCTGGCTGAACCTCTTGTAGGGCCTTGGGTAGGTTACTTTAGGATCAGCCTTTGGTATATGAGTCCTGACTGAACCTCTTGTAGGGCCTTGGGTAGGTTACTTTAGGATCAGCCTTTGGTATATGAGTCCTGGCTGAACTTCTTGTAGGGCCTTGGGTAGGTTACTTTAGGATCAGTCTTTGGTATATGAGTCCTGACTGAACCTCTTGTAGGGCCTTGGGTAGGTTACTTTAGGATCAGTCTTTGGTATATGAGTCCTGACTGAACTTCTTGTAGGGTCTTGGGTAGGTTACTTTAGGATCAGCCTTTGGTATATGTGTCCTGGCTGAACCTCTTGTATTGACCCCAAATATATATTTTTTTGTGAAGGAATATTGTGAAACATGATCATTCCACTATTAATGCAGATATTACCGAGATTTTCTTAATTTTTTTAAATTCAATTCTAATTATAGCTCCTTTAACTTAGACCCAAAATGTATTTGCTATAATGTGTGTCTGAGGACGTATGACTTGACCTTCGCCTCCCCAGCCTGTTGGGGAGTTGCAAAGATGAGACAAGATTGAAATTGAGGAGAAAAAACGGGGGTAAAATTATATTTCTATAAAAAAAAGGATATTAAAAAAAGGTTGCATCCCAACGTGGCAATAAACAGCAGGCAAAGTGACCGTGTCACAATGAACTGTAACATTTTACCATTGGAACGCTTGATGTAATTAAATCAGACGTTTTACCATTGGAACACTTGATGTAATTAAATCAAACGTTTTACCATTGGAACGCCTGATGTAATTAAATCAGACGTTTTACCATTGGAACACTTGATGTAATTAAATCAAACGTTTTACCATTGGAACGCGTGATGTAATTAAATCAGACGTTTTACCATTGGAACACTTGATGTAATTAAATCAAACGTTTTACCATTGGAACGCGTGATGTAATTAAATCAGACGTTTTACCATTGGAACACTTGATGTAATTAAATCAAACGTTTTACCATTGGAACGCGTGATGTAATTAATCAGACGTTTTACCATTGGAACGCGTGATGTAATTAAATCAGACGTTTTACCATTGGAACGCGTGATGTAATTAAATCAGACGTTTTACCATTGGAACGCGTGATGTAATTAAATCAGACGTTTTACCATTGGACACTTGATGTAATTAAATCAAACGTTTTACCATTGGAACGCGTGATGTAATTAAATCAGACGTTTTACCATTGGAACGCGTGATGTAATTAAATCAGACGTTTTTACCATTGGAACGGGTGATGTAATTAAATCAGACATTTTACCATTGGAACACTTGATGTAATTAAATCAAACGTTTTACCATTGGAACGCGTGATGTAATTAAATCAGACGTTTTACCATTGGAACACTTGATGTAATTAAATCAAACGTTTTACCATTGGAACGCGTGATGTAATTAAATCAGACGTTTTACCATTGGAACACTTGATGTAATTAAATCAAACGTTTTACCATTGGAACGCGTGATGTAATTAAATCAGACGTTTTACCATTGGAACGCGTGATGTAATTAAATCAGACGTTTTACCATTGGAACACTTGATGTAATTAAATCAAACGTTTTACCATTGGAACGCGTGATGTAATTAAATCAAACGTTTTACCATTGGAACACTTGATGTAATTAAATCAGACGTTTTACCATTGGAACGCGTGATGTAATTAAATCAGACGTTTTACCATTGGAACACTTGATGTAATTAAATCAGACGTTTTACCATTGGAACACTTGATGTAATTAAATCAAACGTTTTACCATTGGAACGCGTGATGTAATTATTATTTTCGGATATAAAGACTACGCTGTATCAACAAAAAACGGATTGCAACTTGCAAAACATCCGGGAAGAAAATTACAGACGGAGGCGCAACAAATTCCAACGTTGTTCGACATTTGAAGCTGCACAAAGAACGGTGAGTCGTGGCTAATATAGCCGACAGCTATACAATATATTTTTTGCTAGTATAGCATGTAGGCTAACGTAACATTAAATCAATGAGCCTCCACACAGTCAGTCAGTGCGGGAACGTGAACATTGCACCCAAGATTGAGCTACAACTGGCTAGGCTGTTGGTAGCCTAAATCCTGCCTGATGTTACTGCTGTTCCTAAAACCATTGACATACGTTAGCCAACTGTAACCACACACAGAGAGTGTGTGTGTGTGTGTGTGTGTTAAGGTTGGGCGATTGTGTACAGCCTACATCGCCCGATTGCGCCCCATAGCTTGTCTTGACTTGAGTGCTGAGACTTGAGACTTACTTGTGACTTGTAAAACAATGACTTGGTCCCACCTCTGGTATATACTGTATTCTATCCTATTCCACTGTATCTTAGTCTATGTATTACTCATCTCATATGTAAATACTGTATTCTATCCTATTCTACTGTATCTGTCTATGTATTACTCATCTCATATGTATATACTGTATTCTATTCTGCTGTATCTTAGTCTATGCAGCTCTGACATCACTCGTCCAAATATTTATATATTCTTAATTCCATTCCTTTAGATTGTGTGTATTGTTAGATATTACTTGTTAGATATTACTGGACTGTTGGAGCTAGAAACACAAGCATTTTGCTACACCCGCAATAATATCTGCTAAACAAGTGTATGTGACCAATACAATGTGATTTGATGTATAGAGGTCTGGTGTTGGAGATCATTCTACACTCTGTGGATCTCCTGCATATATTTTCTGATGTTTAATCAGACCACATGAATGAGAGTATCTCTTGTCACATTGATCACAGCTATAAGGCTTTTCCTGTGTGGCTAAGTTCAAGTTGGGTACTGAGGTCCGTAACCTCTTAGCTGAAAGTCAAAGGCTGGAGGGCGGTAGAAAAGTTTTTTGGGGGGGGTAACGATTCTCAGCCGTTTTTGCTTTTCTTTTCAGTTTTTTCCTTTTTTGGAAGAGGGCAGGAGTGGAGATGGCGCAAAATTCTTCAAATAGGTCGGTCCCTGGGATCGGACTGGCGAATACGGTTCGCTTTGCATGGAAGGACAAGGAGATGGAGCCATTCGGACGTGAAACTTTTGGAAGGACTATCTTGATGTGGATCCTTAAACTGACAGGGAAGGATGTGTTTTGCCTCCAAGGTTACCCGTTGGAGGGAACTTATGATGTGGCTTTACACACAGAAGAAAAACACGACGAGATCCTGAAAAAGGTGAGGGAAGTGAGAGGTACGAGGCCGATGTGTCACTACGAGGTAACGAGCTTGGCAAAAAACAGCAAAAACTATTTCAGGATTGTAACTGTGAACATTTATAACCCGTACGTCAAGGACGAGGAGGTGAGGGCCTTTCTGGGGAGATACATGGATGACATCTCCTCAGCAAGGCACCTCAAGGACTCCCTGGGTTTTTGGAACGGGAGGAGAGACTTCCAGGCCCTCCTCAGGGAGGACCCAAAGGGACTGGGCGGCTACCTTAATCCTCCAGCTCTGTTCTCCCTGGGGGCTGACAGGGGGACATTGTTTTATGCACGTCAGCCCCCGTTTTGCAGGCGTTGTATGGCCTACGGCCACATCCTAGCCTCGTGCAGCACAAGAAAGTGCAGATTTTGTGGATCTGGGGAGCACAAGGCGAAGGACTGTGACGATTTCAAGGCATGCCACGGGTGTGGCTCGTCAGCACACCTGGGGCAGGAATGCCCAGCTCGTCAGAGATCATACGTGTCTGCGGCTGGGGGAGGAGCAGGAGCGGGGGATGGGGGAAAGAAGGGGAGGAGGCCCAGACCAAGAACCGAACACAGGCCCAGAGGGGACGGCCTCACGGAAGGAGGAAGAGCAAAGAGCGGCAGCAGGAGGAGAGGGGGACAGAGAAGGCACAGGAGCAGCAGAACCAGGAGGAGAGGAGGGAAAAGAGGTGGAAGGAAGCAAGGGAGTGGAGGAGCCAGAGAGGGCAGCAATGGAGGGAGAGGTGGTGGAGAAGGAGTCGGTGGCAGGACCAGTGGAGGAGCCAGAGAGGGCAGCAATGGAGGGAGAGGTGGTGGAGAAGGAGTCGGTGGCAGGACCAGTGGAGGAGCCAGAGAGGGCAGCAATGGAGGGAGAGGTGGTGGAGAAGGAGTCGGTGGCAGGACCAGTGGAGGAGCCAGAGAGGGCAGCAATGGAGGGAGAGGTGGTGGAGAAGGAGTCGGTGGCAGGACCAGTGGAGGAGCCAGAGAGGGCAGCAATGGAGGGAGAGGTGGTGGAGAAGGAGTCGGTGGCAGGACCAGTGGAGGAGCCAGAGAGGGCAGCAATGGAGGGAGAGGTGGTGGAGAAGGAGTCGGTGGCAGGACCAGTGGAGGAGCCAGAGAGGGCAGCAATGGAGGGAGAGGTGGTGGAGAAGGAGTCGGTGGCAGGACCAGTGGAGGAGCCAGAGAGGGCAGCAATGGAGGGAGAGGTGGTGGAGAAGGAGTCGGTGGCAGGACCAGTGGAGGAGCCAGAGAGGGCAGCAATGGAGGGAGAGGTGGTGGAGAAGGAGTCGGTGGCAGGACCAGTGGAGGAGGGGGGAGAGGGGGAGAGGGAGTGGGGGGACAGCAGAATGTCGAGCGCCCTCGTGGAAGAGATGGGGGGAATCGTGGAGGAGCTTGCGGGGAGGGGGGGTGGTGTCTCCCTGTTACCGCCATCGCCAAAGAAGAGAGGGAAGAGGTAGGGGCTCTCGACGGACAGCGAGAGGGAAGGGGGTATGGGGGGGGGGGGGGGGGTGGTGTCTCCCTGTTACCGCCATCGCCAAAGAAGAGAGGGAAGAGGTAGGGGCTCTCGACGGACAGCGAGAGGGAAGGGGGTATGGGGGGGAGGGGGGGTGGTGTCTCCCTGTTACCGCAATCGCCAAAGAAGAGAGGGAAGAGGTAGGGGCTCTCGACGGACAGCGAGAGGGAAGGGGGTATGGGGGGGGAGGGGGGGTGGTGTCTCCCTGTTACCGCCATCGCCAAAGAAGAGAGGGAAGAGGAAGGGGCTCTCGACGGACAGCGAGAGGGAAGGGGGTATGGGGGGGGGAGGGGGTGGCCAAGCGAGTGATGGGGGCGGGAGAAACTTCTGTGTCCTCGCTGGCTTCCCCAGCCCCTCAACTCCTGGTGGAGCTTGATACACCAAGCATGGCTCAGAGCTGGTCAACTGAGCGGGGGTCGCAGTTCCTGTTTGGGGACACGGGCTCCCCTACTCTCTACCCAACCAGATACGGGGAAGTGGAGGAGTTTGGTGGTCAACCCAGGATGCAGAGCACTCAGGTGCCAAACACCCTTCCTGCATCCTGGGTTGGTGAGATGGAGGAAGACGGGGGGACGTCGGGAGGAGAGGCGGCATCCCTGCCGGTGGAGATGGAGCAGGGGAGCATTGGGTGAGACTCCTGGGGGGGGGGTAGTAGTTGGGTGATTGTTGTTTTTGATTTTATAATTGTTTTCATGGAGCCTACTATAACTTTTGTTAGTTTAAATGGAAGCGTTTAAGGGATTTTGTTAAGAGGAGGAAGGTTTTTAGTTATTTATAGGGTGTGGGTTTTGACTTTTGTTTTTTAAAGGAGGTTCACCTGAGGGATGGAGGAGATGTTAATAGATTTATGAGGGAGTGGGACATGGGGAGTCGGTTTGGGGTATAGGGGGGAGGGATGGAGGGGATGTTAATAGATTTAGGAGGGAGTGGGACAAGGGGAGTCAGTTTGGGGTATAGGGGGGTTGCACTCATCGGGGGTAGGGATATTGTGTGGGAACAGGGAGGTAAAGGTTGAGGGTTCATTTGTGGTATTGCAGGGGAGAGTTTTGGGGGTGGATGTCACCTTAAGGGATTGCAGATATAGATTAGTGGGGGTGTACGGGCCACAGATGGCGGCAGACAGGAAGGAGGTGGTGGACTGTCTGGCGCCCCTGTGCACCACAAATAGGCAAGTGGTGATAGGGGGGGTTGTTAATATAGATTTAGGGGTAGTGGAGGATTTTAATATAGATTTAGGGGTGGGGGGATTTTAATATAGATTTAGGGGTAGGGGGGGATTTTAATATAGATTTAGGGGTGGGGGGATTTTAATATAGATTTAGGGGTGGGGGGGATTTTAATATAGATTTAGGGGTAGGGGGGATTTTAATATAGATTTAGGGGTAGGGGGGATTTTAATATAGATTTAGGGGTGGGGGGGGATTTTAATATAGATTTAGGGGTAGGGGGGGATTTTAATATAGATTTAGGGGTAGGGGAGGATTTTAATATAGATTTAGGGGTAGGGGGGGGATTTTAATATAGATATAGGGGTAGGGGGGATTTTAATATAGATTTAGGGGTGGGGGGGATTTTAATATAGATTTAGGGGTGGGGGGGGGATAGCAGTGCAGGCGCCGGTGGCTAATGGCTTGCCATGGTCTGGTTGATGGAGGTCTGCACACTACTCCTACATGGCTGGTTCCACTTGGTGCAACTCCCGGGGGGTTGATGGAGGCCTGACTATATTTTTCTGTCCAGGTCCTTGGGTCAGTTTTCTAGGCAGCTGTTGCCTGTGTTCTTTTCGGATCCCGACGGGCTGCTCCTGCAGGTGAGGTCACCAGTCTGCCTCTTCGGTAAGGGGTACTGGAAATTAGATCGGGATGTGCTGGATGAGCTTTCATTGAAGCCTTTACTGGTTTGTTTCGGGGGATTGAAGGCCTCCGGTCCATGTGTGAGGGGGTGTTAGAGTGGTGGGATTTAGTTAAGGTAAGGTGTGGACAACAAGCTCAAGGACCTGAATTGGTTGAGCCTCCACAAGTGCTTGCCGGTACGTTCCATCATGTACCGGCATAGCTTGGCGCGATCCCCCACCTGTCCAAGACCATCTTGTGGTGGGGAGGAGACAGTGCACCTTTTGGGACTGTGCCTTTTCCTGGAGTAGTATGGGCACGGCTGTTGTTAGGTAGGGTGAAAGGGAATTTTGTTTTAACTTGGGCTAGGGTAGAGAGAGGTGTAGGGAGAGCGAGGGGGACGGTCAAGGACAGGTTTCTGCTCTGGCTTCTCATAAGCCTCTTTAAATGGGGGCTGTCGGAAGCCAGGCAGGACATGGTCAAGACAGGGAGAGATTGGGGGATGGAGGGGAAAGTGAGGAGGGTGGAAGGAAATTTGAGGGGGAGGATGAAGAGGAAGTGGGGGCAGCATGCTGCCCGGCAGAGGTGGAAGGGAGGTTTAGGGCTGGGGTTAATTTAGATGATTTAAGGGGATAGAATTGTGACTGGGAGATAGGGGAAGGTTGGGCTTTAGAGATGTAGTTTGTAGGCATGAAGGGGAGGGAAGATGCTCCCCTGAGTTTTTTGTTATTGGGTTTTTGTTTCGTTTTGAATTTAAAAATGCCTATATTTGAGTTTGTTTGGAATATTGATGGTTTTGTTTTGTGTGAATGGCATTGTACGTAATAAAAACTTTTATATATATAAAAAAATTAAGAAATCTTCCACTATGTCAATATAGTGCATGGTCTATAAGTTTAGTATCACTTTTCAACCAACCCAGTGCAACTCCAACTGCTCCTAAATACAAGTAAAACTAAATGCATGCTCTTCAACCGATCTCTGCCTGCACCTGCCCGCCCATCCAGCATCACTACTCTGGACGGTTCTGACTTAGAATATGTGGACAACTACAAATACCTAGGTGTCTGGTTAGACTGTAAACTCTCCATCCAGACTCACATCAAACATCTCTAATCCAAAGTTAAATCTAGAATTGGCTTCCTATTTTGCAACAAAGCATCTTTCACTCATGCTGCCAAACATACCCTCGTAAAACTGACCATCCTACCGATCCTCGACTTCGGCGATGTCATTTACAAAATAGCCTCCAATACCCTACTCAATAAATTGGATGCAGTCTATCACAGTGCCATCCGTTTTGTCACCAAAGCCCCATATACTACCCACCACTGCGACCTGTACGCTCTCGTTGGCTGGCCCTCGCTTCATACTCGTCGCCAAACCCACTGGCTCCAGGTCATCTACAAGACCCTGCTAGGTAAAGTTCCCCCTTATCTCAGCTCGCTGGTCACCATAGCAGCACCCACCTGTAGCACGCGCTCCAGCAGGTACAGTGCCTTGCGAAAGTATTCGGCCCCCTTGAACTTTTCGACCTTTTGCCACATTTCAGGCTTCAAACATAAAGATATAAAACTGTAATTTTTTGTGAAGAATCAACAACAAGTGGGACACAATTATGAAGTGGAACGAAATTTATTGGATATTTCAAACTTTTTTAACAAATAAAAAACAGAAAAATTGGCCGTGCAAAATTATTCAGCCCCTTCACTTTCAGTGCAGCAAACTCTCTCCAGAAGTTCAGTGAGGATCTCTGAATGATCCAGTGTTGACCTAAATGACTAATGACGATAAATAGAATCCACCTGTGTGTAATCAAGTCTCCGTATAAATGCACCTGCTCTGTGATAGTCTCAGAGGTCCGTTTAAAGCGCAGAGAGCATCATGAAGAACAAGGAACACACCAGGCAGGTCCAAGATACTGTTGTGGAGAAGTTTAAAGCCGGATTTGGATACAAAAAGATTTCCCAAGCTTTAAACATCCCAAGGAGCACTGTGCAAGCGATAATATTGAAATGGAAGGAGTATCAGACCACTGCAAATCTACAAAGACCCGGCCGTCCCTCTAAACTTTCAGCTCATACAAGGAGAAGACTGATCAGAGATGCAGCCAAGAGGCCCATGATCACTCTGGATGAACTGCAGAGATCTACAGCTGAGGTGGGAGACTCTGTCCATAGGACAACAATCAGTCGTATACTGCACAAATCTGGCCTTTATGGAAGAGTGGCAAGAAGAAAGCCATTTCTTAAAGATATCCATAAAAAGTGTTGTTTAAAGTTTGCCACTAGCCACCTGGGAGGCACACCAAACATGTGGAAGAAGGTTCTCTGGTCAGATGAAACCAAAATCGAACTTTTTGGCAACAATGCAAAACGTTATGTTTGGCGTAAAAGCAACACAGCTCATCACCCTGAACACACCATCCCCACTGTCAAACATGGTGGTGGCAGCATCATGGTTTGAGCCTGCTTTTCTTCAGCAGGGGCAGGGAAGATGGTTAAAATTGATGGGAAGATGGATGGAGCCAAATACAGGACCATTCTGGAAGAAAACCTGATGGAGTCTACAAAAGACCTGAGACTGGGACGGAGATTTGTCTTCCAACAAGACAATGATCCAAAACATAAAGCAAAATCTACAATGGAATGGTTCACAAATAAACATATCCAGGTGTTAGAATGGCCAAGTCAAAGTCCAGACCTGAATCCAATCGAGAATCTGTGGAAAGAACTGAACTGCTGTTCACAAACGCTCTCCATCCAACCTCACTGAGCTCGAGCTGTTTTACAAGGAGGAATGGGCAAAAATGTCAGTCTCTCGATGTGCAAAACTGATAGAGACATACCCCAAGCGACTTACAGCTGTAATCGCAGCAAAAGGTGGCGCTACAAAGTATTAACTTAAGGGGGCTGAATAATTTTGCACGCCCAATTTTTCAGTTTTTATTTGTTAAAAAAGTTTGAAATATCCAATAAATTTCGTTCCACTTCATGATTGTGTCCCACTTGTTGTTGATTCTTCACAAAAAATTACATTTTTATATCTTTATGTTTGAAGCCTGAAATGTGGCAAAAGGTCGAAAAGTTCAAGGGGGCCAAATACTTTCGCAAGGCACTGTATATCTCTCTGGTCACCCCCAAAGCCAATTCCTCCTTCGGCCGCCTCTCCTTCCAGTTCTCTGCTGCCAATGACTGGAACGAAACTACAAAAATCTCTAAACTGGAAACACTTATCTCCCTCACTAGCTTTAAGCACCAGCTGTCAGAGCAGCTCACAGATTACTGCACCTGTACATAGCCCATCTATAATTTAGCCCAAACAACTACCTTTTCCCTACTGTATTTATTTATTTATTTTGCTCGTTTGCACCCCATTATTTCTACTTTGCACCTTCTTCCACTGCAAATCTACTATTCCAGTGTTTTACTTGCTATATTGTATTTACTTCGCCACCATGGCCTTTTTTGCCTTATCTCACCTCATTTGCTCACTTTGTATATTGACTTATTTTTCTACCATATTATTGACTGTATGTTTGTTTTACTCCATGTGTAACTCTGTGTTGTTGTATGTGTCAAACTGCTTTTCTTTATCTTGGCCAGGTCGCAATTGTAAATGAGAACTTGTTCTCAACTTGCCTACCTGCTTAAATAAAGGTGGAATAAATAAATAAAAAAATAGTTGAAAATTAAAAATGTTGAAATCAACAATATGTCAAAGGATTGAACTACTGAAAACTGAAACAAACAATTGGATCAAACAGATCAATCCCACTGGACATTGGGTTTGATTCAGACCCTGCCAGCATGGCCAGAGATGTAACTTATGACCACGGAACCAACACAGACCTTTCATGCCTCACTAAAAACACCTAAGTATTAGATTTACTGCCATGGTCTAGTATGTCACTGCATCAGACACCATTCACAATGCTGGCTGAGGTACAAGTAAAACATGACATATTATTCCCTAACCATTCACAATGCTGGCTGAGGTACAAGTAAAACATGACATATTATTCCCTAACCATTCACAATGCTGGCTGAGGTACAAGTAAAACATGACATATTATTCCCTAACCATTCACAATGCTGGCTGAGGTACGAGTAAAACATTACATATTATTCCCTAACCATTCACAATGCTGGCTGAGGTACGAGTGAAACATGACATATTATTACCGAACCATTCAAAATGTTGGCTGCTGTACGAATAAATTGGTGTCTGAGGCGGTGACATACTAGACCATGGCAGTAAATCTAATACTTAGGTGTTTTCAGTCATGCATGAATGGTCTGGTGTGGTTCTGTGGTTATAAGTTACTGACCTTGGAATACATTTCTGGCCATGCTGGCAGGGTTTGAATCAAACCCAATGTCCACCTGGTACACTGGCAGGGTCTGAATTAAACCCAATGTCCACCTGGTACACTGACACTGTCTGAATCAAGCCCAATGTCCACCTGGCACACTGGCAGGGTCTGAATCAAACCCAATGTCCACCTGGCACACTGACAGGGTTTGAATCAAACCCAACGTCCACCTGATACACTGGCAGGGTCTGAATCAAACCCAATGTCCACCTGGCACACTGGCAGGGTCTGAATCAAACCCAATATCCACCTGGCACACTGACAGGGTTTGAATCAAACCCAATGTCCACCTGGCACACTGGCAGGGTCTGAATCAAACCCAATATCCACCTGGCACACTGGCAGGGTCTGAATCAAACCCAATTTTAATTAATTGTTAATGAAGCATTGTTTGCGCCACGCTCAAAACAACTGTTAACTCAGGAACTATGAAAACGTGAGTTCAAGACAACTGGGATCTCAGGAAAAACCAAGCTCTGACTGGGAAAATACGTTTTGATCGGTCATCCAACTGGGAACTCAGGAAAAACCAAGCTCTGACTGGGAAAATACGTTTTGATCGGTCATCCAACTGGGAACTCAGGAAAAAACCAAGCTCTGACTGGGAAAATACGTTTTGATCGGTCATCCAACTGGGAACTCAGGAAAAACCAAGCTCTGACTGGGAAAATACGTTTTGATCGGTCATCCACCTGGGAACTCAGGAAAAACCAAGCTCTGACTGGGAAAATACGTTTTGATCGGTCATCCACCTGGGAATTGTAAATCCGGAACTCGGGACTCTTTCTCGAGCTACGACCTGAAGATCACTGACATCATCAGGATTCAACCTTGTTTTTTCCCCCCCGAGTTCCCAGTTGTCTTGAAATCACCATAAATCCAGAGAATGACAGACTTTGATAACAAAATTTGCCCACGAAGGTCACCTTCCTGTTCAAGTGAGCACAGAACAACTCAGTGAGTCCAAAAATATCTTGCATATAATATATTCTATGCTGCTGCATAAATTATGTAATATGCCAGAAATATGTATACTGTAGCTAAGAAAGTAATAATAAGTGTATGTTGTGTAGTAAGATGTTAGTAGCCCATGTGCCTCACCCTAATAATTTGAATATTTTCCCCTCTTAATTTCTCCTACTGTTCTGACTTGGTGGTGCACATGTAGCCTATAACCTGTTTTAGAGAAATGTAATCGTTGAATATTGTAAAAACTTTAATTGTCTGCTTATTTGGCCCCTTTATTTATCCTACGGTTATGACTTGGTGTACAGGGAGGACATTGTAAGAACGGCCCATGTTCTGAATTCTGTCACTGTACATTTCAAAAGTGCTAAACAAAATAGTTATATTGACTACGTCGGTCCTAGCTCACTCATTAATATCTTAATCAAAATTACGGATTGCCTCTTATCCGCTTGTCGTCCCCTTATGCCATAGTTTGTACATCTCAATTGTCAGTAGAAACCACATTTGTTTAAGCAAGTCAGCCATATTAGCTATGTTTTTTTTAAAGTCAGTAAATGAAGCTGAATGAACTGCCAGACAAGGATCCACTGATAGACAGGTGTTGCAGTGGTAAGATGTTGGGACAGCTTTATGTATGCCTTAAGTCTGTGGGCACCGTTTGTCACCGTTATAGTGCAATTAATGTATTGTTTAGTGCTGTGTTTGCCCACCAAGATTTACATGTTAAAATCGCCACTGCTCCTCAGCCTTCCTCTCCTCTGAAGACCCAGTGAGGGTGGAGCTCAGTCAGAGAGCTGTTGAGGGACTGGTTAGGAAGAACACCTATACAGCCAGAGAGGTGAGAGGTCACGCATGGTTTAGATGGTAAATATTTATTTTTACATTTTACATTTTAGTCATTTAGCAGACGCTAGCAGACGCTTATCCAGAGCGACTTACAGTAGTGAATACATACATTTCATTTCATGCATTTTTTTTTTTTTGTACTGGCCCCCCCGTGGGAATCGAACCCACAACCCTGGTGTTGCACACACCATGCTCTACCAACTGAGCCACAGGGAAGACCTTAGCGGTCTGTCCCTTAGCGGTTCATCACGTCAGCAAAAGGGAATATGTTCCATCATCTATGTTTATTTACATTAGTGCAAATTGTCCACTGATATTGGTGTAATTTCTCATCCCTTTGGGCTGTATGAAAGTTAATTTCCTCTCAGGCACACACATTTGTTCTTTGATATTATGAAGGTCATTTGTGTAAAATGTACTTTTCCCCACTCATTCACCTGATCTCTTTACATTGCTTATGCATATTCGGTGGCCTGACTGCATCCAGACTATGTCAAAGGCCCATCCTGGAAGATCTGAACCTAATGCAGTTTGGAGTGATTTATTTATTTATTGCAGTGGCAGTCAAGAAATGGAACAGCAAGGCCACAGAACATGACATAAGCAGAGCTGTGGGAGACCACCTCAAGCCCCTGGTAGAGCCGGGGGTGGTGTTTACCACTCCACCACGCCTTCAGCAGGCTGGAAAAGTGGGATTGATACTGTTTTTCATACTAAGAGGGACCAAGAGTCTGTTGATTGGTCAGTCATTGGGTTAATTTGTTTTATGCTCAAATGAATTCAAGCTTCATTTATACAGCACATTTCAGACATCGATGCAACACAATGGCTTCACAGGAAAAAACAATAAGTACACAACAAACATAAGATTAAAAAAAAACAGAAGACTAACAACTGAAAGACTAATGAGCACCCTAAGGAAATGTCATTGATTAAAATATTAATTGGATGCAATATCCAACCTAAAATCTTGTTTTTTAGGAGGGTCTCTGAAAGACACTATGGGGGTGTCCATTGAAAGTTGACTAATAACAACAACTGGGACATAAAAGACACCCACCATGAGACCCACTAAATCTGCCCAAGAAGAGGAAAACAAAAGAAAAACTCACACCAAACTTAAAGACAGGAAACCAAAAAGGTGGCGCAACTAAAGGTGTTGACTCTCCACATGTATCAAGACAACTGGAGCACTGGGCCAGACACTCTTAAATAAAACCTGGACCAGCTCAGGTGAAACACCTTCCCACTAACGAGATGGACAAGCCAGCACAGGTGTAACACATACTGACTAACGAGGTGACACCAATCAGTGCGTCCTACGTGCTAACGAGCTATACATGCTAACAAGCTATACGTGCTAAAGTCCAACCTCAAAACATAAAATGGAAAAAACAAAGCCTGTAACACCTTCCCCCTTAAGACAACAAATATATCCTATGCTTTGTTGGACAAGTTTGCTCACCACCAACAGAAAACTTCCATTTCATATTATAATCAACTACAAAGCTTCACCTTCTACAATATAAACATGGTGTCTACTGGCTGTCTACAATTAAAAACAAGAAAAAAAAGATTTTTAAATAATAATATACAATAGTATAATTTCTCTCCTTTTTCTTTCTATAGATTCCTAAAACTCACTAGCTTCTAGAACTCTCGTCCCCTTGAAACGAGCCCAAACAAAACTCATCTCCAATACAAATTGTGATCCATAACAAAGCAATGGCTAAACACAAAACTTTTTAACTGCCCAACCTTGAGACAATCAGAAACCAAGTTGTCCTTACCACGGACATGTCTGATTTCAAGAGGAAACTCTGGCAATATCCGTAGTAACTTTCCACCTCACTGCAGAGCTTCTCACTCTTTTCAGGGTTCACTAGATAGGCATGTTGTTGGATCGGGGCCCAGTCCCCAATGTTATGCTCTAGTACATTTGGGTTGGCACATCTGAGAATGAACCCTGATATTCTAAAAGCAGGGCAACAATGTCAATATAATTGTACCAAAAATTGTCAGTTGGTTGCATCAATAATTATCATTGCTAAATGTTACATGAATTGCAAATATGAAATATTTGATTGCATAGTCTTATTTTCAATGTCTTTTCAATGACATTTTGCTAGGTAGGATAGCCCTAATGTCAAAACACAGTTTTAACATGTCCAAATCTAAACATAAAATGTGCTATATACACAAACATCTGCCACAATAATCATATTACTTGTATTTTTTTAAACAAGCACCTTATAAACTGCACAAGCACCAGAAACGCTGTTGTTTTGACAAGTAGCAATAAATCACTGATATCAATTAGGGGAGAAATCAGGTTGTGCGAGAGGAGGGAGATGAGGTTGAACGTCCTGTTAAAACTAACAGCTCATAAACCACACGGAATCTGGGAATAATGTGTACATCACTGGTTAGAGGACAATTTGTAGAAAACAGATCACTACATTTTGAAGTGTCACATTGTGATTCAAGTGGGTCACCAACGTGGTAAGTGTAACACAACTCTTTTTTTGTTAGTCACTTTTTGTTAAATCACATAAATAGTTCTCTTTCAATTCAGAGCCTGGATTTTTCCCCTGAGGCTAATATCCACATCACGCTGAAATCAATTGAATGGGGCAAACCTTTAGGGTTCTACATTGTGAAATTCCTTAAAATACTCCTGCTACAATGTTAAAAACATTCTTTATTGTGAAATTTTTTCATTGATATCATGAAATAACTCCATGTATTTTCTGATGTTTGATCAGAGATCTTTTATCAAAGTATCTCTTGTCACACTGATCACAGCTATAAGGTTTCTCTCCTGTGTGTGCTCTCTTGTGTAGAGTCAGAGAGCCAGATCGAGAAAAACTCTTCCCACATTGACCACAGCTATAAGGTTTCTCTCCTGTGTGTGTTCTCTGGTGCACTGTCAGCTCTCCAGATTGACCAAAACTCTTCCCACATTGACCACAGCTATAAGGTTTCTCTCCTGTGTGTGTTCTCTGGTGCACTGTCAGCTCTCCAGATCGACCAAAACTCTTACCACATCGATCACAGCTGTAAGTTCTCTCTCCTGTGTGTGTTCTCTGGTGTGATACCAGATGGCCAGATTGACCAAAACTCTTCCCACATTGATCACAGCTATAAGGTTTCTCTCCTGTGTGTGTTCTCTGGTGTAGAGTCATAGTGCTAGATGTAGTAAAACTCTTCCCACATTGACCACAGCTATAAGGTTTCTCTCCTGTGTGTGTTCTCTTGTGTAGAGTCAGAGAGCCAGATCGACCAAAACTCTTCCCACATTGATCACAGCTATAAGGTTTCTCTCCTGTGTGTATTCTCTGGTGCACTGTCAGCTTTTCAGATCGACCAAAACTCTTCCCACATTGATCACAGCTATAAGATTTCTCTCCTGTGTGTGTTCTCTGATGAATTTTAATGCCTGATGAGGTGAATCTTTTCCCACAGTCAGAGCAGCAGTGACTTCTCTTCCATGTGGATCTCTGCAGGTTTTTCTTGAGGTGTTCTGGTCTGGAGACACTCTTCTCTGCCTTGTCAGCATCATGAGGTTGTTGAGGCTTCCCCAGAGGATCCACGATAGTTAAGTATCTCTCCTGTGTGAACAACAAAGTCAGACAGATGATTAAAGGCCCACAACAGCGGTAATCCACTGTAAAAGGTGATGCCAACAGCTAGCCATGATGTTATACAACAATTGACGTCTGTAATGAATGTTAAAATTATTTGACAATTGTCCTTAACTTCTTATGGGCAGGGGGCAGTATTTTGACGTCCGATGAAAGGCATGCCCGTAGTAAACTGCCTGCTACTCAGGCTCAGAAGGTAGGATATGCATTAGTAGATCTGGATAGAAAACACTCTGCAGTTTCTAGAACTGTTTGAATGATGTCTGTGAGTATAACAGAACTCATATGGCAGGCAAAACCTGAGATAAATCCAACTAGGAAGTGTGGAAATCTGAGGTTTGTAGTTTTTTCAAGTGATTGCCTATACAGTATACAGTGACTTAGGGTTCATTTTGCACTTCCTAAGGCTTCCACTAGATGTCAACAGTCTTTAGAACGTTGTTTCATGCTTCTACTGTGAATAGGGAGAGAATAAGAGCTCCTGGAAGTAGATGAGTGAGAGAATGACATGAGTTCATGACTCCCGTGAGAGTCAGCTGTGTTCCTTTTCTTTTTTGAAGACATTGGAATTGTCCGGTTGGAATATTACTGAAGATTTATGTTAAAAACATCCTAAAGATTGATGCTATACATTGTTTGACATGTTTCTACAAACGTAAATATAACATTTTTTGACTTTCGTCGTGACATTTTGCACGCGCTTCCTGCATTTGGAGTACTGGACTAAACGCGAGAACAAAAAGGAGGTATTTGGACATAAATGGACTTTATCGAACAAAACGAAAATTTATTCTGGAACTGGGATACCTGGGAGTGCATTCCGATGAAGATCATCAAAGGTAATTGAATATTTATAATGTAATTTTTGTCATTTCTGTTGACTCAAATGCCGGGTATCTGTAAGGCTTGTTTTGATATCTGAGCGCTGTACTCAGATTATTGCAAAATTTGCTTTAGCCGTAAAGCTTTTTTGAAATCTGACACAGCAGTTGCATTAACCTCTCTTGGGTAGGGGGCAGTATTTTCACGGCCGGACGAAAAACGTACCCAAATTAAACGGCCTGCTACTCGGGCCCAGGAACTAGAATATGCATATTATTAGTAGATATGGATCGAAAACACTCTAAAGTTTCCAAAACTGTTAAAATAATGTCTGTGAGTATAACAGAACTCGTATGGCAGGCAAAAACCTGAGAAAAATCCAACCAGGAAGTGGGAATTCTCAGTTGTAGTTTAAGCCTATGTATTGTTCAATCTGACAATTAATCTGGATGGTTGTACAGTCGTCTCAAATAAAACTGTGAAGGACCTCGGCGTTACTCTGGACCCTGATCTCTCTTTTGAAGAACATATCAAGACTGTTTCAAGGACAGCTTTTTTCCATCTACATAACATTGCAAAAATCAGAAACTTTCTGTCCAAAAATGACGCATAAAAATTAATCCATGCTTTTGTTACTTCTAGGCTGGACTACTGCAATGCTCTACTTTCCGGCTACCCGGATAAAGCACTAAACAAACTTCAGTTAGTGCTAAATACGGCTGCTAGAATCCTGACTAGAACCAAAAAATTTGATCATATTACTCCAGTGCTAGCCTCCCTACACTGGCTTCCTGTTAGGCAAGGGCTGATTTCAAGGTTTTACTGCTAACCTACAAAGCATTACATGGGCTTGCTCCTACCTATCTTTCCGATTTGGTCCTGCCGTACATACCTACACGTACGCTACGGTCACAAGACGCAGGCCTCCTAATTGTCCCTAGAATTTCTAAGCAAACGGCTGGAGGTAGGGCTTTCTCCTATAGAGCTTCATTTTTATGGAATGGTCTGCCTACCCATGTGAGAGACGCAGACTCAGTCTCAACCTTTAAGTCTTTACTGAAGACTTATCTCTTCAGTAGGTCCTATGATTAAGTATAGTCTGGCCCAGGAGTGTGAAGGTGAACGGAAAGGCTGGAGCACGAACCGCCCTTGCTGTCTCTGCCTTGCCGGTTCCCCTCTTTCCACTGGGATTCTCTGCCTCTAACCCTATTACAGGGGCTGAGTCACTGACTTACTGGTGTTCCTTCCATGCCGTCCATGGGAGGGGTGCGTCACTTGAGTGGGTTGAGTCACTGACGTGGGTCTTCCTGTCTGGGTTGGCGCCCACCCTTGGGTTGTGCCATGGCGGAGATTTTGTGGGCTATACTCGGCCTTGTCTTCGGACGGTAAGTTGGTGGTTGTAGACATCCCTCTAATGGTGTGGGGGCTGTGCTTGGCAAAGTGGGTGGGGTTATATCCTGCCTGTTTTGGCCCTGTCCGGGGTATCATCGGATGGGGCCACAGTGTCTTCTGATCCTCCTGTCTCAGCCTCCAATATTATGCTGCAGTAGTTTATGTGTCGGGGGGCTAGGGTCAGTCTGTTACATCTGGAGTATTCTCTTGTCTTATCCGGTGTCCTGTGTGAATTAAATATGCTCTCTCTAATTCTCTCTTTCTTTCTCTCTTTCTTTCTTTCTCTCGGAGGACCTGAGCCCTAGGACCATGCCTCGGGACTACCTGGCATGATGACTCCTTGCTGTCCCCAGTCCACCTGGCCATGCTGCTGCTCCAGTTTCAACTGTTCTGCATGCGGCTACGGAACCCTGACCTGTTCACCGGACATGCTTGTTTGCACCCTCGACAACTACTATGATTATTATTATTTGACCATGCTGGTCATTTATGAACATTTAACAACTTGACCATGTTCTGTTATAATCTCCACCCCGGCACAGCCAGAAGAGGACTGGCCACCCCTCATAGCCTGGTTCCTCTCTAGGTTTCTTCCTAGGTTTTTGGCCTTTCTAGGGAGTTTTTCCTAGGGAGTTTTTCCTAGCCCCCGTGCTTCTTTCACATGCATTGCTTGCTGTTTGGGGTTTTAGGCTGGGTTTTCTGTACAGCACTTTGAGATTTCAGCTGATATACGAAGCGCTATATAAATACATTTGATTTGATATAACACTTGTATCTTTCAATGTTATGATGAGTATTTCTGTAATTTGATTTGGCTCTCTGCAACTTGACCGGATGTTTTGAGACAATGCATTACTGAACATAACGCGCCAATTTAAACTGAGGTTTTGGATATAAAGATTAACTTTATCGAACAAAACAAACATGTATTGTGTAACATGGAGTCCTGGAGTGCAACCAGATGAAGATCAAAGGTCAGTGATTAATTTAAAAGCTATTTCTGATTTTTGTGACTCCTCTCCTTGGTTGGAAAATGTCTGTATGTCTTTTTGTGGTTAGGCGGTGTCCTAACATAATCGCATGGTATGCTTTCGCCGTAAAGCCTTTTGGAATCTGACACCTTGGCTGGATTAACAACAAGTGAAGCTTATTTTGATGTATTGCACTTGTGATTTCATGAAAGTTTAATATTTATAGTAATTTCATTTGAATTTGGCGCTCTGCCATTACACCGGATGTAATAACGTCCACCTATCTTAAAGCATCAGACAAGTTACGTACATAAGTGATTTTATTAAAACACATGGAGCGATTGGTAGAAAGAACAGATGACTCTTGGTTGACCAAGATTTATTTTAGTTGGGGACAGCACTAGAACATGATTTTGGGGCTCCCGAGTGGCATAGCGGTCTAAGACTTTTATCTCTGTGCTTGCGGCGTCACTACAAGGCTGTATCAAAACCGGCCGTGATTGGGAAGTTCCCCATAGGGTGGGTGCACAATTGGCCCAGCGTCGTCCGGCGGTAGGCCATCATTGGAAATAGAATTTGTTCTTAATCTTAACTGACTTGCCTAGTTAAATAAAGGTTACATTTTAAATAAATAAGGGGGGATATTTTGTGACAAACCGTTTTCACAAATCCATCAGCGGGACCAACTTTGAGAAGGGGTTTAAACAAAGGTTTCAAACCAATTCATGAATGTTTATTGAATCTAGGTATGTTCGCCTTTAATGTAATGGCATGAAAAAAAATTGGCTGAATATGATACAATGGACTTATCAACAGCTGTAATAATTTGCCCCCCACAGGAAAATCTACACGGTAATTATAGAATATACCATATAGCCTAGAAACCTGGTTAAACTATCATTAGGACTCAGGGATGAATTCTAGAATATACTATATAGCCTAGAAACCTGGTTAAACTATCATTATGACATCATGGATGAGTCTAGAATATACTATATCGCCTAGAAACCTGGTTAAACTATCATTATGACATCATGGATAATTCTAGAATATACATACTATCCGTGAAATCTGTTTAAAACAATCATTTGACCTCATGGATGGCCAGTCCTTGTATTCATAGTGGTAAGTGAATTCAGGGGATAGCCCTGAATTAACTCAAAGTTGGGTCGTGACTGTCAAGCCAACACCTTATAACTGTTATGCCAAGATGTCTGAACGTCTAGACGGGGTAGCTAGGTGTTGGTTACGGTTGCTACAATAGCTTTCTCTATGAATGTGAGAGTGGTTACATTTCTCCAGCCCCCATCCCTCAGCTGTTTTACCAAACCAAGTCTCTGGGCAGCCATTTTGTTGCTGTTTAAAAAAACACATCAATCAACCAATCTGCAGTTCAACACTGTTTTGGTAATAAGAGTGATGGGGTTGGAGAAATGTAAACTACTTTCAAATTCATAGACAGACCTATGGATGCAAGGGACTGAACCAGCCTATATCACATTATAGTTTTAAACCATGTTGATACAGTGTTGATTTACATTCTTTCTAAACATGTGGAGTAAAAAAAGCTTATTTAGGGTTCTGATGGGAATACAACAACGTACTTACTAGTGTTAATCAGGGAACTGTTTCTCAAACCATCTTACGGCTAAGTTCATCGGTAGATGTCTTAAGATGCGTTTGAGAAACCGAGCCCAGAAATCCAGTTTCCTCCTTTATGGATGTGACAGTCATCTCCCCAGCCTCCTCTTTCTCTTCCTCCTCCTCTTTCACTCTGAACGCGTCTTCCTCTTCTTCTTTCACTGTAACAGCCTCACCCTCTACTCATTTTTACTGAGACAATCCTCTTCTTCCTCCTCTTCTGTCACGACAACGTTCAGCCACAGTCCCATCTTCCGCCGTCGAATGCTAACCAGCCTCTTCTTTAGCAGGAGAGTAAGCGTCAGTGAACTCATGGTCGGGGATGTTAGCTAGGCTAATGCTAATTTTATCCAGCCCGCTAGCTGACCAATAACAACAACACCGTAAATATGAAATTAATCTGATAACTAACTAGACGACAGTAGTGGGTTTAAACAACAGTTGCTAATATACACGAAAACGTCTAAAGAGCTTTATTGGTTCGGCTATTTTGTCTAGCGAGCTACCGAGGTGGGCTAACTAACTGTTGCTACTGTTGAAAGAAGAGTTTTCGGTCCACTAGATTATACGTCACACCAACAGCATTACCTTAAATTCCCAGACCGCCATCTGCTGACTGGAGGTGGGTAACGCAGTTGAGTAAAATGTATATTTTATTTTCAGACAAGTTAAAGGTGTAGGAAGTATGAGTTTTTACTCACCAGTGGTAACGATACAGTATTGTTAAAGACGTAAAACCTAGTTGTATTAAATATCTGGTTACCTATAAGCATATTATTACATATTTATATATTTTTAATTGAATTTTAGTTCACCTTTATTTAACCAGAAGGCCAGTTTAGAACAAGTTCTCATTTACAACTGCGACCTGGCCAAGATAAAGCAAAGCAGTGCGACACAAACAACAACACAGAGGTTACACATGGATAAACAAACGTACAGTCAATAACACATAGAAAAGTCTATATACAGTGTGTGCAAATGAGGTAAGATTAGGGAGGTAAGGCAATAAATAGGCCGTAGTGACGAAGTAATTACAATTGAGCAATTAATGTGCAGAGATGGATGTGCAAGTAGAGAGATACTGGGGTGCAAAAGGACCAAAACAATAAATACAATATGGTGATGAGGTACAGTTGAAGTCGGAAGTTTACATACACCTTAGCCAAATACATTTAAACTCAGTTTTTCTCAAATTCCTGACTTTTATCCTAGTAAAAATTCCCCTGTCTTAGGTCATTATTTTAAGAATGTGAAATGTCAGAATAATAGTAGAGAGAATTATTTATTTCAGCTTTATATTTTCATCACATTCCCATTGGGTCAGACGTTTACATACACTCAATTAGTATTTGGTAGCATTGCCTTTAAATTGTTTAACTTGGGTCAAACGTTCGGGTAGTCTTCCACAAAGCTTCCCACAATAGTTGGGTGGATTTTGACCCATTCCTCCTGACAGAGCGTGTTGTAAACTGAGTCAGGTTGTAGGCCTCCTTGCTCGCACACGCTTTTTCAGTTCTGCCCACAAATTTTCTATAGGATTGAGGTCAGGGCTTTGTGATGGCCACTCCAATACCTAGACTTTGTTGTCCTAGAAGCCATTTGCCACAACTTTGGAAGTATGCTTGGAGTCATTGGTCCATTTGTAAAACCCATTTGCGACCAAGCTTAACTTCCTGGCTGATGTCTTGAGATGTTGCTTCAATATATCCACATAATTTTCCTTTCTATGATGCCATCTATTTTGTGAAGTGCACCAGTCCCTCCTGCAGCAAAGCACACACACAACATGATGCTGCCACCCCCGTGCTTCACGGTTGGGATGGTGTTCTTCGGCTTGCAAGCATCCCCCTTTTTCTTCCAAACATAACGATGGTCATTATGGACAAACAGTTCTATTTTTGTATAATCAGACCAGATGACATTTTTCCAAAATGTACAATCTTCATCCCTATGTGCAGTTGCAAACCGTAGTATGGCTTTTTCATGGAGGTTTTGGAGCAGTGGCTTCTTCCTTGCTGAGCGGCCTTTCAGGTTATGTCAATATAGGATTAGTTTTTCTGTGGATATAGATACTTCTGTACCTGTTTCCTCCAGCATCTTCACAAGGTCCTTTGCTGTTGTTCTGGGATTGATTTGCACTTTTCGCACCAAAGTATGTTCATCTCTAGGAGACAGAACGCGTCTCCTCCTGAACGGTACGATGGCTGCGTGGTCCCATGGTGTTTATACTTCCGTACTATTCTTTGTACAGATGAATGTGGTATATTCAGGCCTTTGGAAATTGCTCCCAAGGATGAACCAGACTTGTGGAGGTCTACAATCTTTTTTCTGAGGTCTTGGCTGATTTCTTTTGATTTTCCCATGAATGTCAAGCAAGGGGGCACTGAGTTTGAAGGTAGGCCTTGAAATACATCCACAGGTACACCTCCAATTGACTTAAATTATGTCAATTAGCCTATCAGAAGCTTCTAAAGACATGATATAATTTTCTGGAATTTTCCAAGCTGTTTAACAGGCACAGTCAACTTAGTGTATGTAAACTTCTGACACAGTGGAATTGTGATACAGTGAATTATAAGTGAAATAATCTGTCTGTAAACAACTGTTGGAAGAATTACCTGTATCATGCACAAAGTACATGTCCTAACCGACTTGCCAAAAATATAGTTTCTTAAAAAGAAATTCATGGAGTGGTTGAAAAACAAGTTTTAATGACTCCAACCTAAGTGTATGTAAACTTCCGACTTCAACTGTAGGTCTGGTGTTGGAGGTCATTCCACACTCTGTGTTCTACTACCCAGGTCTGGTGTTGGAGGTCATTCCACACTCCGTGGATCTCCTGCATGTATTTTCTGATGGTTAATCAGACCACTTGAATGAGAGTATCTCTTGTCACATTGATCACAGCTATAAGGTTTCTCTCCTGTGTGTGTTCTCTGGTGTGATTTCAGGCTGTTTGACTGAGTAAAACTCTTCCCACACTGATTACAGCTATAAGGTTTCTCTCCTGTGTGTACTCGCTGGTGTACTACCAGCTGGCTTGATGTAGTAAAACTATCCTCACATACATCACAGCTATATGGCTGATGTCCTGTGTGTGTTCTCTGGTGTGATACCAGGTTGGTTGACAGAGTAAAACCCTTGCCACACTGATCACAGCTATATGGCTGCTCTCCAGTGTGTGTTCTCTGGTGTGATACCAGGCTACTTGACTGAGTAAAACTCTTGCCACACTGATCACAGCTATAAGGCTGCTCTCCTGTGTGTGTTCTCTGGTGTGATACCAGGCTACTTGACTGAGTAAAACTCTTGCCACACTGATCACAGCCATATGGCTGCTCTCCTGTGTGTGTTCTCTGGTGTGATACCAGGCTACTTGACTGAGTAAAACTCTTGCCACACTGATCACAGCTATAAGGCTTCTCTCCTGTGTGTGTTCTCTGGTGTGATACCAGGTGGCTTGACTGAGTAAAACTCTTCCCACATTGATTACAGCTATAAGGTTTCTCTCCTGTGTGTACTCGCTGGTGTTTTTTCAATTCTGATGAAGACTTGAAACGTTTCCCACAGTCAGAGCAGCAGTGAGGTTTCTTTCCTGTGGGTCTCTGATGGTGTTTCTTGAGGTGTCCTGATGTGGAGAGACTCTTCTCTGCCTTGTCAGCTTCACGATGTTGTTGAGGCTCCCCAGAGGATCCATGATAGTCACGTCTCTCTCCTGTATGAACGTCAAAGTCAGACAGTCAATATAGTGAATGTTTAAATGTTTTTTGACATTGACAAATGTCGTCTAAGTCTTGTTTTACTTTGATTTTGGTCCACCAGCCACTGTAACAGGCAGATGATAGAATATACCAGCCACTGATTTTTTACCAGCCCAAATATTTTTTTGCCATGACTGATTACACCAAAAATCACAACAACAAGAAACTAATGAGCAGCTTGGCAATGTTTGTAAAACAAGAAATGTAATTATGAAGTAATGTGGTATACTTCTCAATGTAATTACATTTTTGTGACAAGAGACTTTTAACCAATGTGTTAAAGTAATTCATTTAGATACAATAGTAATGATGAACATGAAGAATCACCAAAGTGCCTCCATAACACATCACTACACCACACTGTCCTGACAGATAAACTGCTGATCACTACACACCACACTGTCCTGACAGATAAACTGATCACTACACACCACACTGTCCTGAGATAAACTGATCACTACACACCACACTGTCCTGCCAGATAAACTGCTGATCACTACACACCACACTGTCCTGACAGATAAACTGATCACTACACACCACACTGTCCTGACAGATAAACTGATCACTACACACCACACTGTCCTGACAGATAAACTGATCACTACACACCACACTGTCCTGACAGATAAACTGCTGATCACTACACACACACACACTGTCCTGCCAGATAAACTGCTGATCACTACACACCACACTGTCCTGCCAGATAAACTGCTCACCACACACCACACTGTCCTGCCAGATAAACTGCTGATCACTACACACCACACTGTCCTGCCAGATAAACTGCTGATCACTACACACCACACTGTCCTGCCAGATAAACTGATCACTACACACCACACTGTCCTGCCAGATAAACTGATCACTACACACCACACTGTCCTGCCAGATAAACTGCTGATCACTACACACCACACTGTCCTGCCAGATAAACTGCTGATCACTACACACCACACTGTCCTGCCAGATAAACTGCTGATAACTACACACCACACTGTCCTGCCAGATAAACTGCTGATCACTACACACCACACTGTCCTGCCAGATAAACTGCTGATCACTACACACCACACTGTCCTGCCAGATAAACTGCTGATCACTACACACCACACTGTCCTGACAGATAAACTGCTGATCACTACACACCACACTGTCCTGCCAGATAAACTGCTGATCACTACACACCACACTGTCCTGACAGATAAACTGCTGATCACTACACACCACACTGTCCTGCCAGATAAACTGCTGATCACTACACACCATACTGTCCTGACAGATAAACTGCTGATCACTACACACCACACTGTCCTGCCAGATAAACTGCTGATCACTACACACAACACTGTCCTGCCAGATAAACTGCTGATCACTACACACCACACTGTCCTGACAGATAAACTGATCACCACACACCACACTGTCCTGCCAGATAAACTGCTGATCACTACACACCACACTGTCCTGCCAGATAAACTGCTGATCACTACACACCACACTGTCCTGCCAGATAAACTGCTGATCACTACACACCACACTGTCCTGCCAGATAAACTGCTGATCACTACACACCACACTGTCCTGCCAGATAAACTGCTGATCACTACACACCACACTGTTCTGCCAGATAAACTGATCACTACACACCACACTGTCCTGCCAGATAAACTGCTGATCACTACACACCACACTGTCCTGCCAGATAAACTGATCACTACACACCACACTGTCCTGACAGATAAACTGCTGATCACTACACACCACACTGTCCTGACAGATAAACTGCTGATCACTACACACCACACTGTCCTGCCAGATAAACTGCTGATCACTACACACCACACTGTCCTGCCAGATAAACTGCTGATCACTACACAGCACACTGTCCTGCCAGATAAACTGCTGATCACTACACACCACACTGTCCTACCAGATAAACTGCTGATCACTACACACCACACTGTCCTGCCAGATAAACTGCTGATCACTACACACCACACTGTCCTGCCAGATAAACTGCTGATCACTACACACCACACTGTCCTGCCAGATAAACTGCTGATCACTACACACCACACTGTCCTGCCAGATAAACTGCTGATCACTACCCACCACACTGTCCTGCCAGATTAACTGCTGCCTTATTATTATAGTTCAGGGCTCTACGCTGACATGTGTTTCTAAGTTTATATACTGAACAAAAATATAAACACAATATGTAAAGTGTTGGTCCCATGTTTCATGCGGGATCGTCTGAGGGAGGGGGGTGCGGAGGCGTATTTCTGTCTGTAATAAAGCCCTTTTGTGTGGAAAACTCATTCGGTTTGGCTGGGTCTTGTGCCCCAGTGGGTGGGCATATGGCAGCACACCTGCCCAGTCGTGAAATCCATAGATTAGGGCCTAATGAATATATTTCAATTGACTTCTATGAACTGTAACTCAGTAAAATCTTTGAAGTTGTTGCATGTCGCGTTTATATTTTTTGTTGAGTATAGTTAGGAGCTGGGCAATTCCACAGTAACAGAATTACACCAGACTCTGATTTTTCATTTTAAAATGTATGCAAAACAAAACCATTGCTGCTTTAAAACCACGTTTGTGTAAATCAGTTCAACAACTGCAGGAATTGTGCCCCGTTATTAAATAATAGTATTTACTGGTGTTAATCTGACCA